>NW_026734378.1:300000-547234 GCF_949786415.1 Peromyscus eremicus | reverse complement strand
AATCACATGCAGTTTCTTGTCCTACGAACAAGAGTTGTTTTTTGGTAAGAAAAGTCACTATTGCGCTCCCATTGTCATACACAGGGCAAATAGCACTGGCGTCTGTTCCCAGCATACAGTGTATTGGACTGAAGAGGATCTACTGTCCTTGTCAGTTTCCTATGCAGAATTGATCTAGATATGGCCCGTGTGTGTAGGAAGCACAGTTCTTTTGTTCTGAGCAAGCTCACTGTTCTGGCCCTATAGGAAACACAGTAGAGAAGAAGAGTGCTCTTTTCTCAAAAGCAGAGTGTGTTTCTTGTAAGGCAAGCTAGCGTTTGTTTCCCAGTCCTAAATGGAGTTGAATCACATGCAGTTTTTGGTCCTACGATCAAGAGTTCTTTTCTGGAAAGAAGAGTCACTATTGCGCTCCCATTGCCATACACAGTGCAAATAGCACTGGCATCTGTTCCCAGCAAGTACAGTGTATTGGACTGAAGAGGAGCTACTGTTCTTGTCAGTTTCCTAAGCAGAGTTGAACTATATATGCCTCGTGTGTGTAGGAAGCACAGTTCTTTTATTATGATCAAGCTCACTGATCGGACCCCATAGTAAACACTTTAGAGTAGAAGAGGGGTTTTCTCAAAAGCAGAGTGTGTTTCTTGTAAGGCGAGTTAGTGTTTGTTTCCCAGTCCTAAATGGAGTTGAATCACATGCAGTTTCTGTATTTACGAGCAAGAGTTGTTTTCTGGGAAGAAGAGTCACTATTGCGCTCCCATTGTCATACACAGGGCAAATACCACTCGCGTCTGTTCCCAGCAAGTACAATGTATTGGACTGAAGAGGATCTACTATTCTTGTCAGTTTCCTAAGCATATTGAACTAAATATAGTCGGTGTGTGTTGGAAGCACAGTTCTTTTGTTCTGAGCAAGCTCACTCATCTGGCCCTATAGGAAACACATTAGAGTAGAAGAGTGCCCTTTCCTAAAAGCAGAGTGTGTTTCTTGTAAGACGAGCTAGCATTTGTTTCCCAGTCCTAAATAAAGTTGAATCACATGCAGTTTCTGTTCCTACGAGCAAGAGTTGTTTTCTGGTTAGAAGAGTCACTATTGTGCTCCCATTGTAATACACAGGGCAAATAGCACTGGCGTCTATTCCCAGCATGTACAGTGTATTGGACTGAAGAGGATCTACTGTTCTTGTCAGTTTCCTAAGCAGAATTGAACTAGATATGGCCGTGTGTGTAGGAAGCACAGTTCTTTTGTTCTGAGCAAGCTCACTGTTTTGGCCCTATAGGAAACACAGTAGAGTAGAAGAGTGCCCTTTTCTCAAAAGCAGAGTGTGTTTCTTGTAAGGCGAGCTAGCATTTATTTTTCAGTCCTAAATGGAGTTGAATCACATGAAGTTTCTGGTCTTACGAGCAAGAGTTGTTTTCTGGTAAGAAGAGTCATTATTGCGCTCCCATTGACACACACAGGTAAAATGGCACTGGCATCTGTTCCCAGCATGTACAGTGTATTATACTGAAGAGGATCTACTGTCCTTGTCAGTTTCCTATGCAGAATTGATCTAGATATGGCCCGTGTGTGTAGGAAGCACAATTCTTTTGTTCTGAGCAAGCTCATTGTTCTGGCTGTATAGGAAACACAGTAG
This sequence comes from Peromyscus eremicus, assembly GCF_949786415.1. Lineage (NCBI taxonomy): Eukaryota > Metazoa > Chordata > Mammalia > Rodentia > Cricetidae > Peromyscus > Peromyscus eremicus. Next base: position 545,601 of record NW_026734378.1, on the reverse strand, counting down.
AGTAGAAGAGTGCCCTTTCCTAAAAGCAGAGTGTGTTTCTTGTAAGACGAGCTAGCGTTTGTTTCCCAGTCCTAAATGGAGTAAAATCACATGCAGTTTCTGTTCCTATGAGCAAGAGTTGTTTTCTGGTAAGAAGTGTCACTATTGCGCTCCCATTGTAATACACAGGGCAAATAGCACTGGCTTCTATTCCCAGCAGGTACAGTGTATTGGACTGAAGAGGATCTACTGTTCTTGTCAGTTTCCTAAGCAGAATTGAACTAGATATGGCCGTGTGTGTAGGAAGCACAGTTCTTTTGTTCTGAGCAAGCTCACTGTTTTGGCCCTATAGGAAACACAGTAGAGTAGAAGAGTGCCCTTTTCTCAAAAGCAGAGGATGTTTCTTGTAAGGCGAGCTAGCGTTTGTTATTCAGTCCTAAATGGAGTTGAATCACATGTAGTTTCTGGTCCTACGAGCAAGAGTTGTTTTCTGGAAAGAAGAGTCACTATTGCGCTCCCATTGTCATACACAGGGCAAATAGCACTGGCGTCTGTTCCCAGCAAGTACAGTGTATGGAACTGAAGAGGATCTACTGTTCTTGTCAGTTTCCTAAGCAGAATTGAACTAGATATGGCCGTGTGTGTACGAAGCACAGTTCTTTTGTTCTGAGCATGCTCCCTGTTCTGGCCCTATAGGAAACCCATAGAGTAGAAGAGTGCTCTTTTCTCAAAAGCAGAGTGTGTTTCTTGTAAGGCGAGCTAGCATTTGTTTCCCAGTCCTAAATGGAGTTGAATCACATGCAGTTTTTGGTCCTACGAGCAAGAGTTGTTTTCTGGTAAGGAAAGTCACTATTTCCCTCCCATTGCCACACACAGTGCAAATAGGACTCGCGTCTGTTCCCATCAAGTACAGTGTATTAGACTGAAGAGGAGCTACTGTTCTTGTCAGTTTCCTAAGCAGAGTTGAACTAGATATGGCCCATGTGTGTAGGAAGCACAGTTCTTTTGTTCTGAGCAAGCTCACTGTTCGGACCTCTTAGGAAACACAGTAGAGTAGAAGAGTGCTCTTTTCTCAAAAGTAGAGTGTGTTTCTTGTAAGGCGAGCTAGTGTTTGTTTCTAAGTCCTAAATGGAGTTAAATCACATGCAGTTTCTGGTCCTATGAGCAAGAGTTGTTTTCTGGTAAGAAGAGTCACTATTGCCCTCCCATTGTCATACACAGGGCAAATATCACTGGCGTCTGTTCCCAGCATGTACAGTGTATTGGACTGAAGAGGAGCTACTGTTCTTGTCAGTTTCCTAAGCAGAATTGAACTAGATATGGCCTTGTGTGTAGGAAGCACTGTGCTTTTGTACTGAGCAAGCTCACTGTTTGAACCCATAGGAAACACAGTAGAGTAGAAGAGTGATCTTTTCTCAAAAGCAGAGTGTGTTTCTTGTAAGGCGAGCTAGCATTTGTTTGCCAGTTGTAAATGGAGTTCAATCACATGCAGTTTCTGGTCCTATGAGCAAGATTTGGTTTCTGGTAAGAAGAGTCACTATTGTGCTCCCATTGCCATACACAGTGCAAATAGCACTGACGTCTGTTCCCAGCAAGTACAGTGTATTGGACTTAAGAGGAGCTACTGTTCTTGTCAGTTTCCTAAGCAGAGTTGAACTAGATATGGCCCCTGTGTGTAGGTAGAACAGTTCTTTTGTTCTGAGCAAGCTCACTGTTCGGACAACATAGGAAACACAGTAGAGTAGAAGAGTGCTCTTTTCTCAAAAGCAGAGTGTGTTTCTTGTAAGGTGAGCTAGGGTTTGTTTCCCAGTCTGAAATGGAGTTGAATCCCATGCAGTTTCTGGTCCTACGAGCTAGAGTTGTTTTAAGGTAAGAAGAGTCACTATTGTGCTCCCATTGCCATATACAGTGCAAATAGCACTTGTGTCTGTTCCCAGAAAGTACAGTGTATTGGACTGAAGAGGAGCTACTCTTCTTGTCAGTTTCCTAAGCAGAGTTGAACTAGATATGGCCCGTGTGTGTAGGAAGCACAGTTCTTTTGTTTTGAGCAAGCTCACTGTTCGGACCCCATAGGAAACACAGTAGAGTAGAAGAGTGCTCGTTTCTCAAATTAGAGTGTGTTTCTTGTAAGGCGAGCTAGCGTTTGTTTCCCAGTCCAAAATGGAGTTGAATCACATGCAGTTTCCGGCCCTTGAGCAAGAGTTGTTTTCGGGGAAGAAGAGTCAGTATTGTGCTCCCATTGACATGCACAGGGCAAATAGCACTGGTGTCTGTTCCCAGCATATACAGTGTATTGGACTGAAGAGGAGCTACTGTTCTTGTCAGTTTCCTAAGCAGAGTTGAACTAGATAAGGCCCCTGTGTGTAGGAAGCACAGGTCTTTTGTTCTGAGCAACCTGACTGTTCTGGCCCTAAAGGAAACACAGTAGAGTAGAAGACTGTTCTTTTCTCAAAAGCAGAGTGTGTTTCTTGTAAGGCGAGCTAGCGTTTGTTTCCCAGTCCTAAATGGAGTTGAACCACATGCAGTTTCTGGTCCTATGAGCAAGAGTTGTTTTCTGGTAAGGAAAGTCACTATTGTGCTCCCATTGCCATACACAGTGCAAATAGCTCTCGCATCTGTTCCCAGCAAGTACAGTGTACTGGACTGAAGAGAATCTACTGTTCTTATCAGTTTCCTAAGCAGAGTTAAACTAGATATGGCCCGTGTGTGTAGGAAGCTCAGTTCTTTTGTTCTGAGCAAGCTCACTGTTCGGACCCCATAGGAAACACAGAAGAGTAGAAGAGTGGTCTTTTCTCAAAAGCAGAGTGTGTTTCTTGTACGGAGAGCTCGTGTTTGTTTCCCAGTCCTAAATGGAGTTGAATCACATGCAGTTTCCGGCCCTTGAGCAAGAGTTGTTTTCTGGTAAGAAGAGGCACTATTGTGTTTCCATTGTCATACACAGGGCAAATAGCACTGGCGTCTGTTCCCAGCAAGCACAGTGTATCGGACTGAAGAGGAGCTTCTGTTCTTGTCAGTTTCCTTAGCAGAGTTGAACTAGATATGGCCCGTGTGTGTAGGAAGCACAGTTATTATGTTCTGAGCAATGTCACTGTTCTGGCAATATAGGAAACACAGTAGAGAAGAATAGTACTCTTTTCTCAAAAGCAAGTGTGTTTCTTGTAAGGCGAGCTAGCGTTTGTTTCCTAGTCCTAAATGGAGTTGAATCACATGCAGTTTTTGGTCCTATGAACAAGAGTTGTTTTCTGGTAAGAAAAGTCACATTGCGCTCCCATTGCCATACACAGTGCAAATAGCACTCGTGTCTGTTCCCAGCAAGTACAGTGTATTGGACTGAATAGATGCTACTGTTCTTGTCAGTTTCCTAAGCAGAGTTGAACTAGATATGATCCGTGTGTGTAGGAAGCACAGTTCTTTTGTTCTGAGCAAGCTCACTGTTTGGACCCCATAGGATACACAGTAGAGTAGAAGAGTTCTCTTTTCTCTAAAGCAGAGTGTGTTTCTTTTAAGGCGAGCTAGCATTTGTTTCACAGTCCTAAATGGAATTGAATACCATGCACTTTATGGTACTAAGAGCAAGAGTTGTTTTCTGGTAAGAAGAGTCACTATTGTGCTGCCATTGCCATACACAGGACAAATACCACTGGCCTCTGTTCGCAGCAAGTACAGTGTATTGGACTGAAGAGGATCTACTGTTTTTGTCAGCTTCCTAAGCAGAATTGAACTAGATATGACCGTGTGTGTATGAAGCACAGTTCTTTTGTTCTGAGCAAGTTCACTGTTCGGACCACATAGGAAACACAGTACAGTAGAATAGTGCTCTTTTCTCTAAAGCAGAGTGTGTTTCTTGTAAGGTGAGCTTGCGTTTGTTTCCCAGTCCTAAGTGGAGTTGAGTCACAGGCAGGTTTTGGTCCTACGAGCATGAGTTCTTTTCTGGTAAGAAGAGTCACTATTGCGCTCCAAACGCCATACACAGTGCAAATAGCACTCGCGTCTGTTCCCAGCAAGTACAGTGTATCGGAATGAAGAGGATCTACTGTTCTTGTCAGTTTCCTAGGCAGAGTTGAACTAGATATGGCCTGTGTGGGAAGCACAGTTCTTTTGTTCTGAGCAAGCTCACTGTTCGGACCCCATAGGAAACACAGTAGAGTAGAAGAGTGCTCTTTTCTCAAAAGCAGAGTGTATTTCATGTAAGGCAAGCTAGCATTTGTTTCCTAGTCCAAAATGGAGTTGAATCACATGCAGTTTCTGGGCCTACGAGCAAGAGTTGTTTTCTGGTAAGAAGATTCACTATCGAGCTCCCATTGCCATACACAGTGCAAATAGCACTCGCGTCTGTTCCCAGCAAGCACAGTGTATCGGACTGAAGAGGAGCTACTGTTCTTGTCAGTTTCCTAAGCAGAGTTGAACTAGATATGGCCCGTGTGTGGGAAGCACAGTTCTTTTGTTCTGAGCAAGCTCACTGTTCTGGCCCTATAGGAAACACAGTAGAGTAGAAGAGTGCTCTTTTCTCAAAAGCAGAGTGTGTTTCTTGTAATGCTAGCTAGCGTTTGTTTCCTAGTCCTAAATGGAGTTGAATCCCATGCAGTTTCTGGTCCTATGAGCAAGAGTTGTTTTCTGGTAAGAAGAGTCACTATTGCGTTCCCATTGTCATACACAGTGCAAATAGCACTCATGTCTGTTCCCAGCATGTACAGTGTATTGGACTGAAGAGGAGTTACTGTTCTTGTCAGTTTCCTAAGGAGAGTTGAACTAGATATGGCCCGTGTGTGTAGGAAGCACAGTTCTTTTGTTTTGAGCAAGCTCACTGTTCGGACCCCATAGGAAAAACAGTAGAGTAGAAGAGTGCTCATTTCTCAAAAGCAGAGTGTGTTTCTTGTAAGGCGAGCTAGCGTTTGTATCCCAGTCCTAAATGGAGTTGAACCACATGCAGTTTCTGGTCCTATGAGCAAGAGTTGTTTTCTGGTAAGGAAAGTCACTATTGCGCTCCCATTGCCATACACAGGGCAAATAGCACTGGCGTCTGTTCCCAGCATGTAAAGTGTATTGGACTGAAGAGGATCTACTGTTTTTGTCAGCTTCCTAAGCAGAATTGAACTAGATATGGCAGTGTGTGTAGGAAGCACAGTTCTTCTTTTCTGAGCAAGCTCACTGTTTGGACCCCATAGGAAACACAGTAGAGTAGAAGAGTGCTCTTTTGGCAAAAGCCGAATGTGTTTCTTGTAAGGTGAGCTTGCGTTTGTTTCCCAGTCTTAAATGGAGTTGAGTAACATGTAGTTTTTGGTCGTACGAGCAAGAGTTGTTTTCTGATAAGAAGAGTCACTACTGCACTCCCATTGCCAAACACAGTACAAATAGCACTTGTGTCTGTTCCCAGCGAGTACAGTGTATTGGTCTTAGGAGGAGCTACTCTTCTTGTCAGTTTCCTAAGCAGAGTTGAACTAGATATGGCCCGTGTGTGTAGGAAGCACAGTTCCTTTATTCTGAGCAAGCTCACTGTTCGGACCACTTAGGAAACACAGTAGAGTAGAAGAGTGCTCTTTTCTCAAAAGCAGAGTGTGTTTCTTGTAATGCTAGCTAGCGTTTGTTTCCCAGTCCTAAATGGAGTTGAATCACATGCAGGTTCAGGTCCTATGAGCAAGAGTTGTTTTCTGGTAAGAAGAGTCACTATTGTGTTCCCATTGTCATACACAGTGCAAATAGCACTCGCGTCTGTTTCCAGCATGTACAGTGTATTGGACTGAAGAGGAGTTACTGTTCTTGTCAGTTTCCTAAGCAGAGTTGAACTAGATATGGCCCGTGTGTGTAGGAAGCACAGTTCTTTTGTTTTGAGCAAGCTCACTGTTCGGACCCCATAGGAAACACAGTAGAGTAGAAGAGTGCTCGTTTCTCAAAAGCAGAGTGTGTTTCTTGTAAGGCGAGCTAGCGTTTGTTTCCCAGTCTTAAATGGAGTTGAATCACATGCAGTTTCCGGCCCTCGAGCAAGAGTTGTTTTTGGGGAAGAAGAGTCAGTATTGTGCTCCCATTTACATGCACAGGGCAAATAGCACTGGCGTCTGTTCCCAGCATATACAGTGTATTGGACTGAAGAGGAGCTACTGTTCTTGTCAGTTTCCTAAGCAGAGTTGAACTAGGTATGGCCCCTGTGTGTAGGAAGCACAGTTCTTTTGTTCTGAGCAACCTGACTGTTCTGGCCCTAAAGGAAACACAGTAGAGTAGAAGACTGTTCTTTTCTCAAAAGCAGAGTGTGTTTCTTGTAAGGCGAGCTAGCGTTTGTTTCCCAGTCCTAAATGGAGTTGAACCACATGCAGTTTCTGGTCCTATGAGCAAGAGTTGTTTTCTGGTAAGGAAAGTCACTATTGCGCTCCCATTGCCATACACAGTGCAAATAGCACTCGCGTCTGTTCCCAGCAAGTACAGTGTACTCTACTGAAGAGAATCTACTGTTCCTATCAGTTTCCTAAGCAGAGTTAAACTAGATATGGCCATGTGTGTAGGAAGCTCAGTTCTTTTGTTCTGAGCAAGCTCACTGTTCGGACCCCATCGGAAACACAGTAGAGTAGAAGAGTGCTCGTTTCTCAAAAAGCAGAGTGTGTTTCTTGTAAGGCGAGCTAGCGTTTGTTTCCCAGTCTTAAATGGTGTTGAATGACATGCAGTTTCCGGCCCTTCGAGCAAGAGTTGTTTTCGGGGAAGAAGAGTCACTATTGTGCTTCCATTGCCATACACAGGGCAAATAGCACTGGCGTCTGTTCCCAGCTTGTACAGTGGATTGGACTGAAGAGGAGCTACTGTTCTTGTCAGTTTCCTAAGCAGAATTGAACTAGATATGGCCGTGTGTGTAGGAAGCAAAGTTCCTTTGTTCTGAGCATGCTAACTGTTCTGGCCCTATAGGAAACCCATAGAGTAGAAGAGTGCTCTTTTCTCAAAAGCAGAGTGTGTTTCCTGTAAGGCGAGCTAGCATTTGTTACCCAGTCCTAAATGGAGTTGAATCACATGCAGTTTTTGGTCCTATGAGCAAGAGTTGTTTTCTGGTAAGGAAAGTCACTATTGCCCTCCCATTGCCACACACAGTGCAAATAGGACTCGCGTCTGTTCCCATCAAGTACAGTGTATTGGACTTAAGAGGAGCTACTGGTCTTGTCAGTTTCTAAAGCAGAGTTGAACTAGATATGGCCCCTGTGTGTAGGAAGAACAGTTCTTTTGTTCTGAGCAAGCTCACTGTTCGGACCACATAGGAAACACAGTAGAGTAGAAGAGTGCTCTTTTCTCAAAAGCAGAGTGTGTTTCTTTTAAGGCGAGCGAGCGTTTGTTTCCCAGTCCTAAATGGAGTTGAATCACATGCAGTTTCTGGTTCTATGAGCAAGAGTTGTTTTCTGGTAAGAAGAGTCACTATTGCGCTACCATTGCCATACACAGGACAAATAGCACTGGCGTCTGTTCCCAGCAAGTACAGTGTATTGGACTGAAGAAGATCTACTGTTCTTGTCAGGTTCCTAAGCAGAATTGAACTAGATATGGCCGTGTATGTAGGAAGCACAGTTCTTTTGTTCTGAGCAAGCTCACTGTTCGGAACCCATAGGAAACACAGTAGAGTAGAAGAGTGCTCTTTTCTCAAAAGCAGAGTGTGTTTCATGTAAGGAGAGCTAGCGTTTGTTTCCCAGTACTAAATGGAGTTGAATCACATGCAATTTCTGGTCCTATGAACAAGAGCTTTTTTCTGGTAAGGAAAGTCATATTGCGCTCCCTTTGCCATACACAGTGCAAATAGCACTCGCGTCTGTTCCCAGCAAGTACAGTGTATTGGACTGAATAGGTGCTACTGTTCTTGTCAGTTTCCTAAGCAGAGTTGAACTAGATATGGCCCGTGTGTGTAGGAAGCACAGTTCCTTTGTTCTGAGCAAGCTCACTGTTTGGACCCCAAAGGATACACAGTAGAGTAGAAGAGTGCTCTTTTCTCTAAAGCAGAGTGTGTTTCTTGTAAGGCGAGCTAGCATTTGTTTCGCAGTCCTAAATGGAGTTGAATCCCATGCAGTTTCTGGTACTACGAGCAAGAGTTGTTTTCTGGTAAGAAGAGTCACTATTGTGCTGCCTTTGTCATACACAGGACAAATAGCACTGGCCTCTGTTCACAGCAAATACAGTGTATTGGACTGAAGAGGATCTGCTGTTCTTGTCAGGTTCCTAAGCAGAATTGAACTAGATATGGCCGAGTGTGTAGGAATCACAGTTCTTTTGTTCAGAGCAAGCTCACTGTTCGGACCCCATAGGAAACACAGTAGTGTAGAAGAGTGTTCTTTTCTCAAAAGTAGAGTGTGTTTCTTGTAAGGCAAGCTAGCGTTTGTTTCCCAGTCTTAAATGGAGTTGAATCACATGCAGTTTCTGTCCTACGATCAAGAGTTGTTTTCTGGTAAGGAAAGTCACATTTGTGCTCCCATTGCCATACAAAGTGCAAATAGCACTCGTGTCTGTTCCCAGCAAGTACAGTGTATCGGACTGAAGAGGAGCTACTGTTCTTGTCAGTTTCCTAGGCAGAGTTGAACTAGATATGGCCCGTGTGTGGAAAGCACAGTTCTTTTGTTCTGAGCAAGCTCACTGTTCTGGCCCTGTAAGAAAAACAGTAGAGTAGAAGAGTGCTCTTTTCTCAAAATCAGAGTGTGTTTCTTGTAAGGCGAGCTAGCGTTTATTTCCCAGTCCTAAATGGAGTTGAATCACATGCGGTTTCTGGTCCTACGAGCAAGAGTTGTTTTATGGTAAGAATAGTCACTATTGCGCTGCCAATCCCGTACACAGGACAAATAGCACTGGCGTCTGTTCCCAGCAAGTACAGTGTATTGGAATGAAGAGGATCTACTGTTCTTGTCAGGTTCCTAAGCAGAATTGAACTAGATATGGCCGTGTGTGTAGGAAGCACAGTTCTTTTGTTCTGAGCAAGCTCACGTTTCGGACCCCATAGGAAACACAGTAGAGTAGAAGACTGCTCTTTTCTCAAAAGCAGAGTGTGTTTCTTGTAAGGCGAGCTAGCGTTTGTTTCCCAGTCCTAAATGGAGTTGAATCACATGTAGTTTCTGGTCCTACGAGCAAGAGTTGTTTTCTGGTAAGAAGAGTCACTATTGCGCTCCCATTGTCATACACAGGGCAAATAGCACTGGCGTCTGTTCCCAGTAAGTACAGTGTATGGAACTGAAGAGGATCTACTGTTCTTGTCAGTTTCCTAAGCAGAATTGAACTAGATATGGCCGTGTGTGTAGGAAGCACAGTTCTTTTGTTCTGAGCATGCTCACTGTTCTGGCCCTATAGGAAACCCATAGAGTAGAAGAGTGCTCTTTTCTCAAAAGCAGAGTGTGTTTCTTGTAAGGCGAGCTAGCATTTGTTTCCCAGTCCTAAATGGAGTTGAATCACATGCAGTTTTTGGTCCTACGAGCAAGAGTTGTTTTCTGGTAAGGAAAGTCACTATTGCCCTCCCATTGCCACACACAGTGCAAATAGGACTCGCGTCTGTTCCCATCAAGTACAGTGTATTGGACTGAAGAGGAGCTACTGTTCTTGTCAGTTTCCTAAGCAGAGTTGAACTAGATATGGCCTTATGTGTAGGAAGCACAGTTCTTTTGTTCTGAGCAAGCTCACTGTTCTGAACTCTTAGGAAACACAGTAGAGTAGAAGAGTGCTCTTTTCTCAAAAGTAGAGTGTGTTTCTTGTAAGGCGAGCTAGTGTTTGTTTCTAAGTCCTAAATGGAGTTAAATCACATGCAGTTTCTGGTCCTATGAGCAAGAGTTGTTTTCTGGTAAGAAGAGTCACTATTGCGCTCCCATTGTCATACACAGGGCAAATATCACTGGCGTCTGTTCCCAGCATATACAGTGTATTGGACTGAAGAGGAGCTACTGCTCTTGTCAGTTTCCTAAGCAGAATTGAACTAGATATGGCCTTGTGTGTAGGAAGCACAGTGCTTTTGTACTGAGCAAGCTCACTGTTTGAACCCATAGGAAACACAGTAGAGTAGAAGAGTGATCTTTTCTCAAAAGCAGAGTGTGTTTCTTGTAAGGCGAGCTAGCATTTGTTTCCCAGTCGTAAATGGAGTTCAATCACATGCAGTTTCTGGTCCTATGAGCAAGATTTGGTTTCTGGTAAGAAGAGTCACTATTGTGCTCCCATTGCCATACACAATGCAAATAGCACTGACGTCTGTTCCCAGCAAGTACAGTGTTTTGGACTGAAGAGGAGCTACTGTTCTTGTCAGTTTTCTAAGCAGAGTTGAACTAGATATGGCCCCTGTGTGTAGGAAGAACAGTTCTTTTGTTCTGAGCAAGCTCACTGTACGGACCACATAGGAAACACAGTAGAGTAGAAGAGTGCTCTTTTCTCAAAAGCAGAGTGTGTTTCTTGTAAGGTGAGCTAGCGTTTGTTTCCCAGTCTGAAATGGAGTTTAATCCCATGCAGTTTCTGGTCCTACGAGCAAGAATTGTTTTCTGGTAAGAAGAGTCACTATTGCGCTCCCATTGCCATATACAGTGCAAATAGCACTTGTGTCTGTTCCCAGAAAGTACAGTGTATTGGACTGAAGAGGAGCTACTGTTCTTGTCAGTTTCCTAAGCAGAGTTGAACTAGATATGGCCGTGTGTGTAGGAAGCACAGTTCATTTGTTCTGAGCAAGCTCACTGTTTGGACCCCATAGGAAACACAGTAGAGTAGAAGAGTGCTCTTTTCTCAAAAGCAGAGTGTTATATTTGTAAGGCGAGCTAGCGTTTGTTTCCCAGTCCTAAATGGAGTTGAATCACATGCAGTTTCTTGTCCTACGAGCAAGAATTTTTTTCTGGTAAGAAGAGTCACTGTTGCGCTCCCATTGTCATACACAGGGCAAATAGCACTGGCGTCTGTTCCCAGCATGTACAGTGTATTGGACTAAAGAGGATCTACTGTTCTTGTCAGGTTCCTAAGCAGAATTAAACTAGATATGGCCATGTGTGTAGGAAGCACAGTTCTTTTGTTCAGAGCAAGCTCACTGTTCGGACCCCATAGGAAACACAGTAGTGTAGAAGAGTGCTCTTTTCTCAAAAGTAGAGTGTGTTTCTTGTAAGGCAAGCTAGCGTTTGTTTCCCAGTCTTAAATGGAGTTGAATCACATGCAGTTTATGTCCTACGATCAAGAGTTTTTTTCTGGTAAGGAAAGTCACTTTTGTGCTCCCATTGCCATACACAGTGCAAATAGCACTCGCGTCTGTTCCCAGCAAGTACAGTGTATCGGACTGAAGAGGATCTACTGTTCTTGTCAGTTTCCTAGGCAGAGTTGAACTAGATATGGCCCGTGTGTGGGAAGCACAGTTCTTTTGTTCTGAGCAAGCTCACTGTTCTGGCCCTATAGGAAAAACAGTAGAGTAGAAGAGTGCTCTTTTCTCAAAAGCAGAGTGTGTTTCTTGTAAGGCGATCTAGCGTTTATTTCCCAGTCCTAAATGGAGTTGAATCACATGCGGTTTCTGGTCCTACTAGCAAGAGTTGTTTTATGGTAAGAATAGTCACTATTGCGCTGCCAATCCCGTACACAGGAGAAATAGCACTGGCGTCTGTTCCCAGCAAGTACAGTGTATTGGAATGAAGAGGATCTACTGTTCTTGTCAGGTTCCTAAGCAGAACTGAACTAGATATGACCGTGTGTGTAGGAAACACAGTTCTTTTGTTCTGAGCAAGCTCACTGTTCTGGCCCTTTAGGAAACACAGTAGATTAGAAGAGTGCTCTTTTCTCCAAAGCAGAGTGTGTTTCTTGTAAGGCGAGCTAGCATTTGTTTCCCAGTCCTAAATGGAGTTGAATCACATGCAGTTTCTGGTCCTACGAGCAAGAGTTTTTTTATGAAAAGAAGAGTCACTATTGCGCTGCCATTGCCATACACAGGACAAATAGCACTCGCGTCTGTTGCCAGCAAGTACAGTGTATTGGACTGAAGAGGATCTACTGTTCTTGTCAGGTTCCTAAGCAGAATTGAACTAGATATGGCCGTGTGTGTAGGAAGCACAGTTCTTTTGTTCTGAGCAAGCTCACTTTTCGGACCCCATAGGAAACACAGTAGAGTAGAAGAGTGCTCTTTTTCTAAAGCAGAGTGTGTTTCTTGTAAGGCGAGCTAGCGTTTGTTTCCCACTCCTAAATGGAGTTGAATCACATGCAGTTTCTGGTCCTACGAGCAAGAGTTGTTTTCTGGTAAGGAAAGTCACTATTGTGCTCCCATTGCCAAAAAAGTGCAAATAGCACTCGTGTCTGTTCCCAGCAAGTACAGTGTATCGGACTGAAGAGGAGCTACTGTTCTTGTCAGTTTCCTAAGCAGAGTTGAACTAGATATGGCCCGTGTGTGTAGGAAGCACAGTTCTTTTGTTCTGAGCAAGCTCACTGTTTGGACCCCAAAGGATACACAGTAGAGTAGAAGAGTGCTCTTTTTCTAAAGCAGAGTGTGTTTCTTGTAAGGTGAGCTAGCATTTGTTTCGCAGTCCTAAATGGAGTTGAATCCCATGCAGTTTCTGGTACTATGAGCAAGAGTTGTTTTCTCGTAAGAAGAGTCACTATTGTGCTGGCATTGCCATACACAGGACAAATAGCACTGGCCTCTGTTCACAGCAAATACAGTGTATTGGACTGAAGAGGATCTGCTGTTCTTGTCAGGTTCCTAAGCAGAATTGAACTAGATATGGCCGTGTGTGTAGGAAGCACAGTTCTTTTGTTCTGAGCAACCTCACTGTTCGGACCCCATACAAAACACAGTAGAGTAGAAGAGTGCTCTTTTCTCTAAAGCAGAGTGTGTTTCTTGTAAGGCGAGCTCGCGTTTGTTTCCCAGTCCTAAATGGAGTTGAGTCACAGGCAGTTTTTGGACCTACGAGCAAGAGTTGTTTTCTGGTAAGAAGAGTCACAATTGTGCTCCAATTGCCTTACACAGTGCAAATAGCACTCGTGTCTGTTCCCAGCAAGTACAGTGTATTGGACTGAAGAGGAGCTACTGTTCTTGTCAGTTTCCTAAGCAGAGTTGAACTAGATAAGATCAGTGTGTGTAGGAAGCACAGTTCTTTTGTTCAGAGCAAGCTCACTGTTCGGACCCCATAGGAAACACAGTAGTGTAGAAGAGTGCTCTTTTCTCAAAAGTAGAGTGTGTTTCTTGTAAGGCAAGCTAGCGTTTGTTTCCCAGTCTTAAATGGAGTTGAATCACATGCAGTTTCTGTCCTACGATCAAGAGTTGTTTTCTGGTAAGGAAAGTCACTTTTGTGCTCCCATTGCCATACACAGTGCAAATAGCACTCGCGTCTGTTCCCAGCAAGTACAGTGTATCGGACTGAAGAGGATCTAATGTTCTTGTCAGTTTCCTAGGCAGAGTTGAACTAGATATGGCCCGTGTGTGGGAAGCACAGTTCTTTTGTTCTGAGCAAGCTCACTGTTCTGGCCCTATAGGAAAAACAGTAGAGTAGAAGAGTGCTCTTTTCTCAAAATCAGAGTGTGTTTCTTGTAAGGCGATCTAGCGTTTATTTCCCAGTCCTAAATGGAGTTGAATCACATGCGGTTTCTGGTCCTACTAGCAAGAGTTGTTTTATGGTAAGAATAGTCACTATTGCGCTGCCAATCCCGTACACAGGACAAATAGCACTGGCGTCTGTTCCCAGCAAGTACAGTGTATTGGAATGAAGAGGATCTACTGTTCTTGTCAGGTTTCTAAGCAGAACTGAACTAGATATGGCCGTGTGTGTAGGAAACACAGTTCTTTTGTTCTGAGCAAGCTCACTGTTCTGGCCCTTTAGGAAACACAGTAGAGTAGAAGAGTGCTCTTTTCTCAAAAGTAGAGTGTGTTTCTTGTAAGGCGATATAGAGTTTGTTTCCCAGTCCTAAATGGAGTTGAATCACATGCAGTTTTTTGTCCTACAAGCAAGAGTTGTTTTCTGGTAAGAATAGTCACTATTGTGCTCCAATTGCCATACACAGTGCAAATAGCACTCGTGTCTGTTCCCAGCAAGTACAGTGTATTGGACTGAATAGGTGCTACTGTTCTTGTCAGTTTCCTAAGCAGAGTTGAACTAGATATGGCCCGTGTGTGTAGGAAGCACAGTTCCTTTGTTCTGAGCAAGCTCACTGTTTGGACCCCAAAGGATACACAGTAGAGTAGAAGAGTGCTCTTTTCTCTAAAGCAGAGTGTGTTTCTTGTAAGGCGAGCTAGCATTTGTTTCGCAGTCCTAAATGGAGTTGAATCCCATGCAGTTTCTGGTACTACGAGCAAGAGTTGTTTTCTGGTAAGAAGAGTCACTATTGTGCTGCCTTTGTCATACACAGGACAAATAGCACTGGCCTCTGTTCACAGCAAATACAGTGTATTGGACTGAAGAGGATCTGCTGTTCTTGTCAGGTTCCTAAGCAGAATTGAACTAGATATGGCCGAGTGTGTAGGAATCACAGTTCTTTTGTTCAGAGCAAGCTCACTGTTCGGACCCCATAGGAAACACAGTAGTGTAGAAGAGTGTTCTTTTCTCAAAAGTAGAGTGTGTTTCTTGTAAGGCAAGCTAGCGTTTGTTTCCCAGTCTTAAATGGAGTTGAATCACATGCAGTTTCTGTCCTACGATCAAGAGTTGTTTTCTGGTAAGGAAAGTCACATTTGTGCTCCCATTGCCATACAAAGTGCAAATAGCACTCGTGTCTGTTCCCAGCAAGTACAGTGTATCGGACTGAAGAGGAGCTACTGTTCTTGTCAGTTTCCTAGGCAGAGTTGAACTAGATATGGCCCGTGTGTGGAAAGCACAGTTCTTTTGTTCTGAGCAAGCTCACTGTTCTGGCCCTGTAAGAAAAACAGTAGAGTAGAAGAGTGCTCTTTTCTCAAAATCAGAGTGTGTTTCTTGTAAGGCGAGCTAGCGTTTATTTCCCAGTCCTAAATGGAGTTGAATCACATGCGGTTTCTGGTCCTACGAGCAAGAGTTGTTTTATGGTAAGAATAGTCACTATTGCGCTGCCAATCCCGTACACAGGACAAATAGCACTGGCGTCTGTTCCCAGCAAGTACAGTGTATTGGAATGAAGAGGATCTACTGTTCTTGTCAGGTTCCTAAGCAGAATTGAACTAGATATGGCCGTGTGTGTAGGAAGCACAGTTCTTTTGTTCTGAGCAAGCTCACGTTTCGGACCCCATAGGAAACACAGTAGAGTAGAAGACTGCTCTTTTCTCAAAAGCAGAGTGTGTTTCTTGTAAGGCGAGCTAGCGTTTGTTTCCCAGTCCTAAATGGAGTTGAATCACATGTAGTTTCTGGTCCTACGAGCAAGAGTTGTTTTCTGGTAAGAAGAGTCACTATTGCGCTCCCATTGTCATACACAGGGCAAATAGCACTGGCGTCTGTTCCCAGTAAGTACAGTGTATGGAACTGAAGAGGATCTACTGTTCTTGTCAGTTTCCTAAGCAGAATTGAACTAGATATGGCCGTGTGTGTAGGAAGCACAGTTCTTTTGTTCTGAGCATGCTCACTGTTCTGGCCCTATAGGAAACCCATAGAGTAGAAGAGTGCTCTTTTCTCAAAAGCAGAGTGTGTTTCTTGTAAGGCGAGCTAGCATTTGTTTCCCAGTCCTAAATGGAGTTGAATCACATGCAGTTTTTGGTCCTACGAGCAAGAGTTGTTTTCTGGTAAGGAAAGTCACTATTGCCCTCCCATTGCCACACACAGTGCAAATAGGACTCGCGTCTGTTCCCATCAAGTACAGTGTATTGGACTGAAGAGGAGCTACTGTTCTTGTCAGTTTCCTAAGCAGAGTTGAACTAGATATGGCCTTATGTGTAGGAAGCACAGTTCTTTTGTTCTGAGCAAGCTCACTGTTCTGAACTCTTAGGAAACACAGTAGAGTAGAAGAGTGCTCTTTTCTCAAAAGTAGAGTGTGTTTCTTGTAAGGCGAGCTAGTGTTTGTTTCTAAGTCCTAAATGGAGTTAAATCACATGCAGTTTCTGGTCCTATGAGCAAGAGTTGTTTTCTGGTAAGAAGAGTCACTATTGCGCTCCCATTGTCATACACAGGGCAAATATCACTGGCGTCTGTTCCCAGCATATACAGTGTATTGGACTGAAGAGGAGCTACTGCTCTTGTCAGTTTCCTAAGCAGAATTGAACTAGATATGGCCTTGTGTGTAGGAAGCACAGTGCTTTTGTACTGAGCAAGCTCACTGTTTGAACCCATAGGAAACACAGTAGAGTAGAAGAGTGATCTTTTCTCAAAAGCAGAGTGTGTTTCTTGTAAGGCGAGCTAGCATTTGTTTCCCAGTCGTAAATGGAGTTCAATCACATGCAGTTTCTGGTCCTATGAGCAAGATTTGGTTTCTGGTAAGAAGAGTCACTATTGTGCTCCCATTGCCATACACAATGCAAATAGCACTGACGTCTGTTCCCAGCAAGTACAGTGTTTTGGACTGAAGAGGAGCTACTGTTCTTGTCAGTTTTCTAAGCAGAGTTGAACTAGATATGGCCCCTGTGTGTAGGAAGAACAGTTCTTTTGTTCTGAGCAAGCTCACTGTACGGACCACATAGGAAACACAGTAGAGTAGAAGAGTGCTCTTTTCTCAAAAGCAGAGTGTGTTTCTTGTAAGGTGAGCTAGCGTTTGTTTCCCAGTCTGAAATGGAGTTTAATCCCATGCAGTTTCTGGTCCTACGAGCAAGAATTGTTTTCTGGTAAGAAGAGTCACTATTGCGCTCCCATTGCCATATACAGTGCAAATAGCACTTGTGTCTGTTCCCAGAAAGTACAGTGTATTGGACTGAAGAGGAGCTACTGTTCTTGTCAGTTTCCTAAGCAGAGTTGAACTAGATATGGCCGTGTGTGTAGGAAGCACAGTTCATTTGTTCTGAGCAAGCTCACTGTTTGGACCCCATAGGAAACACAGTAGAGTAGAAGAGTGCTCTTTTCTCAAAAGCAGAGTGTTATATTTGTAACGCGAGCTAGCGTTTGTTTCCCAGTCCTAAATGGAGTTGAATCACATGCAGTTTCTTGTCCTACGAGCAAGAATTTTTTTCTGGTAAGAAGAGTCACTGTTGCGCTCCCATTGTCATACACAGGGCAAATAGCACTGGCGTCTGTTCCCAGCATGTACAGTGTATTGGACTAAAGAGGATCTACTGTTCTTGTCAGGTTCCTAAGCAGAATTAAACTAGATATGGCCGTGTGTGTAGGAAGCACAGTTCTTTTGTTCAGAGCAAGCTCACTGTTCGGACCCCATAGGAAACACAGTAGTGTAGAAGAGTGCTCTTTTCTCAAAAGTAGAGTGTGTTTCTTGTAAGGCAAGCTAGCGTTTGTTTCCCAGTCTTAAATGGAGTTGAATCACATGCAGTTTCTGTCCTACGATCAAGAGTTTTTTTCTGGTAAGGAAAGTCACTTTTGTGCTCCCATTGCCATACACAGTGCAAATAGCACTCGCGTCTGTTCCCAGCAAGTACAGTGTATCGGACTGAAGAGGATCTACTGTTCTTGTCAGTTTCCTAGGCAGAGTTGAACTAGATATGGCCCGTGTGTGGGAAGCACAGTTCTTTTGTTCTGAGCAAGCTCACTGTTCTGGCCCTATAGGAAAAACAGTAGAGTAGAAGAGTGCTCTTTTCTCAAAAGCAGAGTGTGTTTTTTGTAAGGCGATCTAGCGTTTATTTCCCAGTCCTAAATGGAGTTGAATCACATGCGGTTTCTGGTCCTACTAGCAAGAGTTGTTTTATGGTAAGAATAGTCACTATTGCGCTGCCAATCCCGTACACAGGAGAAATAGCACTGGCGTCTGTTCCCAGCAAGTACAGTGTATTGGAATGAAGAGGATCTACTGTTCTTGTCAGGTTCCTAAGCAGAACTGAACTAGATATGACCGTGTGTGTAGGAAACACAGTTCTTTTGTTCTGAGCAAGCTCACTGTTCTGGCCCTTTAGGAAACACAGTAGATTAGAAGAGTGCTCTTTTCTCCAAAGCAGAGTGTGTTTCTTGTAAGGCGAGCTAGCATTTGTTTCCCAGTCCTAAATGGAGTTGAATCACATGCAGTTTCTGGTCCTACGAGCAAGAGTTTTTTTATGAAAAGAAGAGTCACTATTGCGCTGCCATTGCCATACACAGGACAAATAGCACTCGCGTCTGTTGCCAGCAAGTACAGTGTATTGGACTGAAGAGGATCTACTGTTCTTGTCAGGTTCCTAAGCAGAATTGAACTAGATATGGCCGTGTGTGTAGGAAGCACAGTTCTTTTGTTCTGAGCAAGCTCACTTTTCGGACCCCATAGGAAACACAGTAGAGTAGAAGAGTGCTCTTTTTCTAAAGCAGAGTGTGTTTCTTGTAAGGCGAGCTAGCGTTTGTTTCCCACTCCTAAATGGAGTTGAATCACATGCAGTTTCTGGTCCTACGAGCAAGAGTTGTTTTCTGGTAAGGAAAGTCACTATTGTGCTCCCATTGCCAAAAAAGTGCAAATAGCACTCGTGTCTGTTCCCAGCAAGTACAGTGTATCGGACTGAAGAGGAGCTACTGTTCTTGTCAGTTTCCTAAGCAGAGTTGAACTAGATATGGCCCGTGTGTGTAGGAAGCACAGTTCTTTTGTTCTGAGCAAGCTCACTGTTTGGACCCCAAAGGATACACAGTAGAGTAGAAGAGTGCTCTTTTTCTAAAGCAGAGTGTGTTTCTTGTAAGGTGAGCTAGCATTTGTTTCGCAGTCCTAAATGGAGTTGAATCCCATGCAGTTTCTGGTACTATGAGCAAGAGTTGTTTTCTCGTAAGAAGAGTCACTATTGTGCTGGCATTGCCATACACAGGACAAATAGCACTGGCCTCTGTTCACAGCAAATACAGTGTATTGGACTGAAGAGGATCTGCTGTTCTTGTCAGGTTCCTAAGCAGAATTGAACTAGATATGGCCGTGTGTGTAGGAAGCACAGTTCTTTTGTTCTGAGCAACCTCACTGTTCGGACCCCATACAAAACACAGTAGAGTAGAAGAGTGCTCTTTTCTCTAAAGCAGAGTGTGTTTCTTGTAAGGCGAGCTCGCGTTTGTTTCCCAGTCCTAAATGGAGTTGAGTCACAGGCAGTTTTTGGACCTACGAGCAAGAGTTGTTTTCTGGTAAGAAGAGTCACAATTGTGCTCCAATTGCCTTACACAGTGCAAATAGCACTCGTGTCTGTTCCCAGCAAGTACAGTGTATTGGACTGAAGAGGAGCTACTGTTCTTGTCAGTTTCCTAAGCAGAGTTGAACTAGATAAGATCAGTGTGTGTAGGAAGCACAGTTCTTTTGTTCAGAGCAAGCTCACTGTTCGGACCCCATAGGAAACACAGTAGTGTAGAAGAGTGCTCTTTTCTCAAAAGTAGAGTGTGTTTCTTGTAAGGCAAGCTAGCGTTTGTTTCCCAGTCTTAAATGGAGTTGAATCACATGCAGTTTCTGTCCTACGATCAAGAGTTGTTTTCTGGTAAGGAAAGTCACTTTTGTGCTCCCATTGCCATACACAGTGCAAATAGCACTCGCGTCTGTTCCCAGCAAGTACAGTGTATCGGACTGAAGAGGATCTAATGTTCTTGTCAGTTTCCTAGGCAGAGTTGAACTAGATATGGCCCGTGTGTGGGAAGCACAGTTCTTTTGTTCTGAGCAAGCTCACTGTTCTGGCCCTATAGGAAAAACAGTAGAGTAGAAGAGTGCTCTTTTCTCAAAATCAGAGTGTGTTTCTTGTAAGGCGATCTAGCGTTTATTTCCCAGTCCTAAATGGAGTTGAATCACATGCGGTTTCTGGTCCTACTAGCAAGAGTTGTTTTATGGTAAGAATAGTCACTATTGCGCTGCCAATCCCGTACACAGGACAAATAGCACTGGCGTCTGTTCCCAGCAAGTACAGTGTATTGGAATGAAGAGGATCTACTGTTCTTGTCAGGTTTCTAAGCAGAACTGAACTAGATATGGCCGTGTGTGTAGGAAACACAGTTCTTTTGTTCTGAGCAAGCTCACTGTTCTGGCCCTTTAGGAAACACAGTAGAGTAGAAGAGTGCTCTTTTCTCAAAAGTAGAGTGTGTTTCTTGTAAGGCGATATAGAGTTTGTTTCCCAGTCCTAAATGGAGTTGAATCACATGCAGTTTTTTGTCCTACAAGCAAGAGTTGTTTTCTGGTAAGAATAGTCACTATTGTGCTCCAATTGCCATACACAGTGCAAATAGCACTCGTGTCTGTTCCCAGCAAGTACAGTGTATTGGACTGAAGAGGAGATACTGTTCTTGTCAGTTTCCTAAGCAGAGTTGAACTAGATATGGCCCGTGTGTGTAGGAAGCACAGTTCTTTTGTTCTGAGCAAGCTCACTGTTCTGGTCCTGTAAGAAACACAGTAGAGTAGAAGAGTGCTCTTTTCTCAAAAGCAGAGTGTGTTTCTTGTAAGTCGAGCTAGCATTTGTTTCCTAGTCCTAAATGGAGTTGAATCACATGCAGTTTCTGGTCCTACGAACAAGAGTCGTTTTCTGGTAAGGAAAGTCACTATTGCGCTCCCATTGCCATACACAGTGCAAATATCACTCGCGTCTGTTCCCAGCAAATACAGTGTATCGGATGAAGAGGAGCTACTATTCTTGTCAGTTTCCTAAGCAGAGTTGAACTAGATATTGCCCGTGTGTAGGAAGCACAGTTCTTTTGTTCTGAGCAAGCTCACTGTTCGGACCCCATACAAAACACAGTAGAGTAGAAGAGTGCTCTTTTCTCAAAAGCAGAGTGTGTTTCTTGTAAGGCAAGCTACCGTTTGTTTCCCAGTCCTAAATGGAGTTGAATCACATGTAGTTTATGGTCCTACGAGCAAGAGTTGTTTTCTGGTAAGAAGAGTCACTATTGCACTCCCATTGCCATACACAGGGCAAATAGCACTGGCGTCTGTTCCCAGCAAGTACAGTGTATGGAACTGAAGAGTATCTACTGTTCTTGTCAGTTTCCTAAGCAGAATTGAACTAGATATGGCCGTGTGTGTAGGAAGCACAGTTCTTTTGTTCTGAGCATGCTCACTGTTCTGGCCCTATAGGAAACCCATAGAGTAGAAGAGTGCTCTTTTCTCAAAAGCACAGTGTATTTCTTGTAAGGCGAGCTAGCATTTGTTTCCCAGTCCTAAATGGAGTTGAATCACATGCAGTTTTTGGTCCTACGAGCAAGAGTAGTTTTCTTGTAAGGAAAGTCACTATTGCCCTCCCATTGCCACACACAGTGCAAATAGGTCTCGCGTCTGTTCCCATCAAGTACAGTGTATTGGACTGAAGAGGAGCTACTGTTCTTGTCAGTTTCTTTAGCAGAGTTGAACTAGATATGGCCCATGTGTGTAGGAAGCACAGTTCTTTTGTTCTGAGCAAGCTCACTGTTCGGACCTCATAGGAAACACAGTAGAGTAGAAGAGTGCTCTTTTCTCAAAAGTAGAGTGTGTTTCTTGTAAGGAGAGCTAGAGTTTGTTTCCCAGTCCTAAATGGAGTTAAATCACATGCAGTTTCTGGTCCTATGAGCAAGAGTTGTTTTCTGGTAAGAAGAGTCACTATTGCGCTCCCATTGTCATACACAGGGCAAATATCACTGGCGTCTGTTTCCAGCATGTACAGTGTATTGGACTGAAGAGGAGCTACTGTTCTTGTCAGATTCCTAAGCAGAATTGAACTAGATATGGCCTTGTGTGTAGGAAGCACAGTGCTTTTGTACTGAGCAAGCTCACTGTTCGAACGCATAGGAAACACAGTAGAGTAGAAGAGTGATCTTTTCTCAAAAGCAGAGTGTGTTTCTTGTAAGGCGAGCTAGCATTTGTTTCCCAGTCGTAAATGGAGTTCAATCACATGCAGTTTCTGGTCCTATGAGCAAGATTTGGTTTCTGGTAAGAAGAGTCACTATTTCGCTCCCATTGCCATACACAGTGCAAATAGCACTGGCGTCTGTTCCCAGCAATACAGTGTATTGGACTTAAGAGGAGCTACTGTTCTTTTCAGTTTCCTAAGCAGAGTTGAACTAGATATGGCCCCTGTGTGTAGGAAAAGCAGTTCTTTTGTTCTGAGCAAGCTAACTGTTCAGACCACATAGGAAACACAGTAGAATAGAAGAGTGCTCTTTTCTCAAAAGCAGAGTGTGTTTCTTGTAAGGTGAGCTAGTGTTTGTTTCCCAGTCTGAAATGGAGTTGAATCCCATGCAGTTTCTGGTCCTACGAGCAAGAGTTGTTTTCTGGTAAGAAGAGTCACTATTGCGCTCCCATTGCCATATACAGTGCAAATAGCACTTGCGTCTGTTCCCAGCAAGTACAGTGTATTGGACTGAAGAGGAGCTACTGTTCTTGTCAGTTTCCTAAGCAGAGTTGAACTAGATATGGCCGTGTGTGTAGGAAGCACAGTTTGTTTGTTCTGAGCAAGCTCACTGTTTGGACCCCATAGGAAACACAGTAGAGTAGAAGAGTGCTCTTTTCTCAAAAGCAGAGTGTTATATTTGTAAGGCAAGCTAGCGTTTGTTTCCCAGTCCTAAATGGAGTTGAATCACATGCAGTTTCTGGTCCTACGAGCAAGAATTTTTTTCTGGTAAGAAGAGTCACTATTGCGCTCCCATTGACATACACAGGGCAAATAGCACTGGCGTCTGTTCCCAGCATGTACAGTGTATTGGACTGAAGAGGAGCTACTGTTCTTGTCAGTTTTCTAAGTAGAATTGAACAGGATATGGCCGTGTGTGTAAGAATCACAGTTCTTTTGTTCTGAGCAAGCTCACTGTTCGAACCTATAGTAAACACCGTAGAGTAGAAGAGTGCTCTTTTCTCAAAAGCAGAGTGTGTTTCTTGTAAGGCGATCTAGCGTTTGTTTCCCAGTCATAAAAGGAGTTGAATCACATGCAGTTTCTGGTCCTACGAGCTAGAGTTGTTTTCTGGTGAGAAGAGTCACTACTGCGCTCCCATTTTCATACACAGGGCAAATAACACTGGCGTCTGTTCCCAGCATGTACAGTGTATTGGACTGAAGAGGAGCTACTGTTCTTTTCAGTATCCTAAGCAGAATTGAACTAGATATGGCCATGTGTGTAGGAAGCACAGTTCTTTTGTACTGAGCAAGCTCACTGTTCGAACCCATAAGAAACACAGTAGAGTAGAAGAGTGCTCTTTTCTCCAAAGCAGAGTGTGTTTCTTGTAAGGCGAGCTAGCATTTGTTTCCCAGTCCTAAATGGAGTTGAATCACATGCAGTTTCTGGTCCTACGAGCAAGAGTTGTTTTATGGAAAGAAGAGTCACTATTGCGCTGCCATTGCCATACACAGGACAAATAGCACTCGCGTCTGTTGCCAGCAAGTACAGTGTATTGGACTGAAGAGGATCTACTGTTCTTGTCAGGTTCCTAAGCAGAATTGAACTAGATATGGCCGTGTGTGTAGTAAGCACAGTTCTTTTGTTCTGAGCAAGCTCACGTTTCGGACCCCATAGGAAACACAGTAGAGTAGAAGAGTGCTCTTTTTCTAAAGCAGAGTGTGTTTCTTGTAAGGCGAGCTAGCGTTTGTTTCCCACTCCTAAATGGAGTTGAATCACATGCAGTTTCTGGTCCTACGAGCAAGAGTTGTTTTCTGGTAAGGAAAGTCACTATTGTGCTCCCATTGCCAAAAAAGTGCAAATAGCACTCGTGTCTGTTCCCAGCAAGTACTGTGTATCGGACTGAAGAGGAGCTACTGTTCTTGTCAGTTTCCTAAGCAGAGTTGAACTAGATATGGCCCGTGTGTGTAGGAAGCACAGTTCTTTTGTTCTGAGCAAGCTCACTGTTTGGACCCCAAAGGATACACAGTAGAGTAGAAGAGTGCTCTTTTTCTAAAGCAGAGTGTGTTTCTTGTAAGGCGAGCTAGCATTTGTTTCGCAGTCCTAAATGGAGTTGAATCCCATGCAGTTTCTGGTACTATGAGCAAGAGTTGTTTTCTCGTAAGAACAGTCACTATTGTGCTGGCATTGCCATACACAGGACAAATAGCACTGGCCTCTGTTCACAGCAAATACAGTGTATTGGACTGAAGAGGATCTGCTGTTCTTGTCAGGTTCCTAAGCAGAATTGAACTAGATATGGCCGTGTGTGTAGGAAACACAGTTCTTTTGTTCTGAGCAACCTCACTGTTCGGACCCCATACAAAACACAGTAGAGTAGAAGAGTGCTCTTTTCTCTAAAGCAGAGTGTGTTTCTTGTAAGGCGAGCTCGCGTTTGTTTTCCAGTCCTAAATGGAGTTGAGTCACAGGCAGTTTTTGGACCTACCAGCAAGAGTTGTTTTCTGGTAAGAAGAGTCACAATTGTGCTCCAATTGCCTTACACAGTGCAAATAGCACTCGTGTCTGTTCCCAGCAAGTACAGTGTATTGGACTGAAGAGGAGCTACTGTTCTTGTCAGTTTCCTAAGCAGAGTTGAACTAGATAAGATCAGTGTGTGTAGGAAGCACAGTTCTTTTGTTCAGAGCAAGCTCACTGTTCGGACCCCATAGGAAACACAGTAGTGTAGAAGAGTGCTCTTTTCTCAAAAGAGGAGTGTGTTTCTTGTAAGACAAGCTAGCGTGTGTTTCCCAGTCTTAAATGGAGTTGAATCACATGCAGTTTCTGTCCTACGATCAAGAGTTGTTTTCTGGTAAGGAAAGTCACTTTTGTGCTCCCATTGCCATACACAGTGCAAATAGCACTTGCGTCTGTTCCCAGCAAGTACAGTGTATCGGACTGAAGAGGAGCTACTGTTCTTGTCAGTTTCCTAGGCAGAGTTGAACTAGATATGGCCCGTGCGTGGGAAGCACAGTTCTTTTGTTCTGAGCAAGCTCACTGTTCTGGCCCTATAGAAAAAACAGTAGAGTAGAGGAGTGCTCTTTTCTCAAAAGCAGAGAGTGTTTCTTTAAGGCGAGCTAGCGTTTATTTCCCAGTCCTAAATGGAGTTGAATCACATGCGGTTTCTGGTCCTATGAGCAAGAGTTGTTTTATGGTAAGAATAGTCACTATTGTGGTGCCAATCCCGTACACAGGACAAATAGCACTGGCGTCTGTTCCCAGCAAGTACAGTGTATTGGAATGAAGAGGATCTACTGTTCTTGTCAGGTTCCTAAGCAGAATTGAACTAGATATGGCCGTGTGTGTAGGAAGCACAGTTCTTTTGTTCTGAGCAAGCTCACTGTTCTGGTCATTTAGGAAACATAGTAGAGTAGAAGAGTGCTCTTTTCTCAAAAGTAGAGTGTGTTTCTTGTAAGGCAAGATAGAGTTTGTTTCCCAGTCCTAAATGGAGTTGAATCACATGCAGTTTTTTTTCCTACAAGCAAGAGTTGTTTTCTGGTAAGAAGAGTCACTATTGTGCTCCAATTGCCATACACAGTGCAAATAGCACTCCTGTCTGTTCCCAGCAAGTACAGTGTATTGGACTGAAGAGGAGCTACTGTTCTTGTCAGTTTCCTAAGCAAAGTTGAACTAGATATGGCCCGTGTGTGTAGGAAGCACAGTTCTTTTGTTCTGAGCAAGCTCACTGTTCAGACCCCAATGGAAACACAGTAGAGTAGAAGAGTGCTCTTTTCTCCAAAGGAGAGTGTGTTTCTTGTAAGGCGAGCTAGCGTTTGTTTCCCAGTCTGAAATGGAGTTGAATCCCATGCAGTTTCTGGTCCTACGAGCAAGAGTTGTTTTCTGGTAAGAAGAGTCACTATTGTGCTCCAATTGTCATACACAGGGCAAATAACACTGGCGTCTGTTCCCAGCATATACAGTGTATTGGACTGAAGAGGAGCTACTGTTCTTGTCAGTTTCCTAAGCAGAGTTGAACTAGATATGGCCCGTGTGTGTAGGAAGCACAGTTCTTATGTTCTGAGCAAGATCACTGTTCTGGCACTATAGGAAACACATTAGAGTAGAAGAGTGCCCTTTCCTAAAAGCAGAGTGTGTTTCTTGTAAGACGAGCTAGCATTTGTTTCCCAGTCCTAAATAAAGTTGAATCACATGCAGTTTCTGTTCCTACGAGCAAGAGTTGTTTTCTGGTTAGAAGAGTCACTATTGTGCTCCCATTGTAATACACAGGGCAAATAGCACTGGCGTCTATTCCCAGCATGTACAGTGTATTGGACTGAAGAGGATCTACTGTTCTTGTCAGTTTCCTAAGCAGAATTGAACTAGATATGGCCGTGTGTGTAGGAAGCACAGTTCTTTTGTTCTGAGCAAGCTCACTGTTTTGGCCCTATAGGAAACACAGTAGAGTAGAAGAGTGCCCTTTTCTCAAAAGCAGATTGTGTTTCTTGTAAGGCGAGCTAGCATTTATTTTTCAGTCCTAAATGGAGTTGAATCACATGAAGTTTCTGGTCTTACGAGCAAGAGTTGTTTTCTGGTAAGAAGAGTCACTATTGCGCTCCCATTGACACACACAGGTAAAATGGCACTGGCATCTGTTCCCAGCATGTACAGTGTATTATACTGAAGAGGATCTACTGTCCTTGTCAGTTTCCTATGCAGAATTGATCTAGATATGGCCCGTGTGTGTAGGAAGCACAATTCTTTTGTTCTGAGCAAGCTCATTGTTCTGGCTGTATAGGAAACACAGTAGAGTAGAAGAGTGCCCTTTCCTAAAAGCAGAGTGTGTTTCTTGTAAGACGAGCTAGCGTTTGTTTCCCAGTCCTAAATGGAGTAAAATCACATGCAGTTTCTGTTCCTATGAGCAAGAGTTGTTTTCTGGTAAGAAGTGTCACTATTGCGCTCCCATTGTAATACACAGGGCAAATAGCACTGGCTTCTATTCCCAGCAGGTACAGTGTATTGGACTGAAGAGGATCTACTGTTCTTGTCAGTTTCCTAAGCAGAATTGAACTAGATATGGCCGTGTGTGTAGGAAGCACAGTTCTTTTGTTCTGAGCAAGCTCACTGTTTTGGCCCTATAGGAAACACAGTAGAGTAGAAGAGTGCCCTTTTCTCAAAAGCAGAGGATGTTTCTTGTAAGGCAAGCTAGCGTTTGTTATTCAGTCCTAAATGGAGTTGAATCACATGTAGTTTCTGGTCCTACGAGCAAGAGTTGTTTTCTGGAAAGAAGAGTCACTATTGCGCTCCCATTGTCATACACAGGGCAAATATCACTGGCGTCTGTTCCCAGCAAGTACAGTGTATGGAACTGAAGAGGATCTACTGTTCTTGTCAGTTTCCTAAGCAGAATTGAACTAGATATGGCCGTGTGTGTAGGAAGCACAGTTCTTTTGTTCTGAGCATGCTCACTGTTCTGGCCCTATAGGAAACCCATAGAGTAGAAGAGTGCTCTTTTCTCAAAAGCAGAGTGTGTTTCTTGTAAGGCGAGCTAGCATTTGTTTCCCAGTCCTAAATGGAGTTGAATCACATGCAGTTTTTGGTCCTACGAGCAAGAGTTGTTTTCTGGTAAGGAAAGTCACTATTGCCCTCCCATTGCCACACACAGTGCAAATAGGACTCGCGTCTGTTCCCATCAAGTACAGTGTATTAGACTGAAGAGGAGCTACTGTTCTTGTCAGTTTCCTAAGCAGAGTTGAACTAGATATGGCCCATGTGTGTAGGAAGCACAGTTCTTTTGTTCTGAGCAAGCTCACTGTTCGGACCTCTTAGGAAACACAGTAGAGTAGAAGAGTGCTCTTTTCTCAAAAGTAGAGTGTGTTTCTTGTAAGGCGAGCTAGTGTTTGTTTCTAAGTCCTAAATGGAGTTAAATCACATGCAGTTTCTGGTCCTATGAGCAAGAGTTGTTTTCTGGTAAGAAGAGTCACTATTGCCCTCCCATTGTCATACACAGGGCAAATATCACTGGCGTCTGTTCCCAGCATGTACAGTGTATTGGACTGAAGAGGAGCTACTGTTCTTGTCAGTTTCCTAAGCAGAATTGAACTAGATATGGCCTTGTGTGTAGGAAGCACTGTGCTTTTGTACTGAGCAAGCTCACTGTTTGAACCCATAGGAAACACAGTAGAGTAGAAGAGTGATCTTTTCTCAAAAGCAGAGTGTGTTTCTTGTAAGGCGAGCTAGCATTTGTTTGCCAGTTGTAAATGGAGTTCAATCACATGCAGTTTCTGGTCCTATGAGCAAGATTTGGTTTCTGGTAAGAAGAGTCACTATTGTGCTCCCATTGCCATACACAGTGCAAATAGCACTGACGTCTGTTCCCAGCAAGTACAGTGTATTGGACTTAAGAGGAGCTACTGTTCTTGTCAGTTTCCTAAGCAGAGTTGAACTAGATATGGCCCCTGTGTGTAGGTAGAACAGTTCTTTTGTTCTGAGCAAGCTCACTGTTCGGACAACATAGGAAACACAGTAGAGTAGAAGAGTGCTCTTTTCTCAAAAGCAGAGTGTGTTTCTTGTAAGGTGAGCTAGGGTTTGTTTCCCAGTCTGAAATGGAGTTGAATCCCATGCAGTTTCTGGTCCTACGAGCAAGAGTTGTTTTAAGTTAAGAAGAGTCACTATTGTGCTCCCATTGCCATATACAGTGCAAATAGCACTTGTGTCTGTTCCCAGAAAGTACAGTGTATTGGACTGAAGAGGAGCTACTCTTCTTGTCAGTTTCCTAAGCAGAGTTGAACTAGATATGGCCCGTGTGTGTAGGAAGCACAGTTCTTTTGTTTTGAGCAAGCTCACTGTTCGGACCCCATAGGAAACACAGTAGAGTAGAAGAGTGCTCGTTTCTCAAATTAGAGTGTGTTTCTTGTAAGGCGAGCTAGCGTTTGTTTCCCAGTCCTAAATGACGTTGAATCACATGCAGTTTCCGGCCCTTGAGCAAGAGTTGTTTTCGGGGAAGAAGAGTCAGTATTGTGCTCCCATTGACATGCACAGGGCAAATAGCACTGGCGTCTGTTCCCAGCATATACAGTGTATTGGACTGAAGAGGAGCTACTGTTCTTGTCAGTTTCCTAAGCAGAGTTGAACTAGATATGGCCCCTGTGTGTAGGAAGCACAGGTCTTTTGTTCTGAGCAACCTGACTGTTCTGGCCCTAAAGGAAACACAGTAGAGTAGAAGACTGTTCTTTTCTCAAAAGCAGAGTGTGTTTCTTGTAAGGCGAGCTAGCGTTTGTTTCCCAGTCCTAAATGGAGTTGAACCACATGCAGTTTCTGGTCCTATGAGCAAGAGTTGTTTTCTGGTAAGGAAAGTCACTATTGTGCTCCCATTGCCATACACAGTGCAAATAGCTCTCGCATCTGTTCCCAGCAAGTACAGTGTACTGGACTGAAGAGAATCTACTGTTCTTATCAGTTTCCTAAGCAGAGTTAAACTAGATATGGCCCGTGTGTGTAGGAAGCTCAGTTCTTTTGTTCTGAGCAAGCTCACTGTTCGGACCCCATAGGAAACACAGAAGAGTAGAAGAGTGGTCTTTTCTCAAAAGCAGAGTGTGTTTCTTGTACGGAGAGCTCGTGTTTGTTTCCCAGTCCTAAATGGAGTTGAATCACATGCAGTTTCCGGCCCTTGAGCAAGAGTTGTTTCCTGGTAAGAAGAGGCACTATTGTGTTTCCATTGTCATACACAGGGCAAATAGCACTGGCGTCTGTTCCCAGCAAGCACAGTGTATCGGACTGAAGAGGAGCTTCTGTTCTTGTCAGTTTCCTTAGCAGAGTTGAACTAGATATGGCCCGTGTGTGTAGGAAGCACAGTTATTATGTTCTGAGCAATGTCACTGTTCTGGCAATATAGGAAACACAGTAGAGAAGAATAGTACTCTTTTCTCAAAAGCAAGTGTGTTTCTTGTAAGGCGAGCTAGCGTTTGTTTCCTAGTCCTAAATGGAGTTGAATCACATGCAGTTTTTGGTCCTATGAACAAGAGTTGTTTTCTGGTAAGAAAAGTCACATTGCGCTCCCATTGCCATACACAGTGCAAATAGCACTCGTGTCTGTTCCCAGCAAGTACAGTGTATTGGACTGAATAGATGCTACTGTTCTTGTCAGTTTCCTAAGCAGAGTTGAACTAGATATGATCCGTGTGTGTAGGAAGCACAGTTCTTTTGTTCTGAGCAAGCTCACTGTTTGGACCCCATAGGATACACAGTAGAATAGAAGAGTTCTCTTTTCTCTAAAGCAGAGTGTGTTTCTTGTAAGGCGAGCTAGCATTTGTTTCGCAGTCCTAAATGGAATTGAATACCATGCACTTTATGGTACTAAGAGCAAGAGTTGTTTTCTGGTAAGAAGAGTCACTATTGTGCTGCCATTGCCATACACAGGACAAATACCACTGGCCTCTGTTCGCAGCAAGTACAGTGTATTGGACTGAAGAGGATCTACTGTTTTTGTCAGCTTCCTAAGCAGAATTGAACTAGATATGACCGTGTGTGTAGGAAGCACAGTTCTTTTGTTCTGAGCAAGTTCACTGTTCGGACCACATAGGAAACACAGTACAGTAGAATAGTGCTCTTTTCTCTAAAGCAGAGTGTGTTTCTTGTAAGGTGAGCTTGCGTTTTTTTCCCAGTCCTAAGTGGAGTTGAGTCACAGGCAGGTTTTGGTCCTACGAGCATGAGTTCTTTTCTGGTAAGAAGAGTCACTATTGCGCTCCAAACGCCATACACAGTGCAAATAGCACTCGCGTCTGTTCCCAGCAAGTACAGTGTATCGGAATGAAGAGGATCTACTGTTCTTGTCAGTTTCCTAGGCAGAGTTGAACTAGATATGGCCCGTGTGTGGGAAGCACAGTTCTTTTGTTCTGAGCAAGCTCACTGTTCGGACCCCATAGGAAACACAGTAGAGTAGAAGAGTGCTCTTTTCTCAAAAGCAGAGTGTATTTCATGTAAGGCAAGCTAGCATTTGTTTCCTAGTCCTAAATGGAGTTGAATCACATGCAGTTTCTGGGCCTACGAGCAAGAGTTGTTTTCTGTAAGAAGATTCACTATCGTGCTCCCATTGCCATACACAGTGCAAATAGCACTCGCGTCTGTTCCCAGCAAGCACAGTGTATCGGACTGAAGAGGAGCTACTGTTCTTGTCAGTTTCCTAAGCAGAGTTGAACTAGATATGGCCCGTGTGTGGGAAGCACAGTTCTTTTGTTCTGAGCAAGCTCACTGTTCTGGCCCTATAGGAAACACAGTAGAGTAGAAGAGTGCTCTTTCTCAAAAGCAGAGTGTGTTTCTTGTAATGCTAGCTAGCGTTTGTTTCCTAGTCCTAAATGGAGTTGAATCCCATGCAGTTTCTGGTCCTATGAGCAAGAGTTGTTTTCTGGTAAGAAGAGTCACTATTGCGTTCCCATTGTCATACACAGTGCAAATAGCACTCATGTCTGTTCCCAGCATGTACAGTGTATTGGACTGAAGAGGAGTTACTGTTCTTGTCAGTTTCCTAAGGAGAGTTGAACTAGATATGGCCCGTGTGTGTAGGAAGCACAGTTCTTTTGTTTTGAGCAAGCTCACTGTTCGGACCCCATAGGAAAAACAGTAGAGTAGAAGAGTGCTCGTTTCTCAAAAGCAGAGTGTGTTTCTTGTAAGGCGAGCTAGCGTTTGTATCCCAGTCCTAAATGGAGTTGAACCACATGCAGTTTCTGGTCCTATGAGCAAGAGTTGTTTTCTGGTAAGGAAAGTCACTATTGCGCTCCCATTGCCATACACAGGGCAAATAGCACTGGCGTCTGTTCCCAGCATGTAAAGTGTATTGGACTGAAGAGGATCTACTGTTTTTGTCAGCTTCCTAAGCAGAATTGAACTAGATATGGCAGTGTGTGTAGGAAGCACAATTCTTCTTTTCTGAGCAAGCTCACTGTTTGGACCCCATAGGAAACACAGTAGAGTAGAAGAGTGCTCTTTTGGCAAAAGCCGAATGTGTTTCTTGTAAGGTGAGCTTGCGTTTGTTTCCCAGTCTTAAATGGAGTTGAGTAACATGTAGTTTTTGGTCGTACGAGCAAGAGTTGTTTTCTGATAAGAAGAGTCACTACTGCACTCCCATTGCCAAACACAGTACAAATAGCACTTGTGTCTGTTCCCAGCGAGTACAGTGTATTGGTCTTAGGAGGAGCTACTCTTCTTGTCAGTTTCCTAAGCAGAGTTGAACTAGATATGGCCCGTGTGTGTAGGAAGCACAGTTCTTTTGTTTTGAGCAAGCTCACTGTTCGGACCCCATAGGAAACACAGTAGAGTAGAAGAGTGCTCGTTTCTCAAAAGCAGAGTGTGTTTCTTGTAAGGCGAGCTAGCGTTTGTTTCCCAGTCTTAAATGGAGTTGAATCACATGCAGTTTCCGGCCCTCGAGCAAGAGTTGTTTTCGGGGAAGAAGAGTCAGTATTGTGCTCCCATTTACATGCACAGGGCAAATAGCACTGGCGTCTGTTCCCAGCATATACAGTGTATTGGACTGAAGAGGAGCTACTGTTCTTGTCAGTTTCCTAAGCAGAGTTGAACTAGATATGGCCCCTGAGTGTAGGAAGCACAGTTCTTTTGTTCTGAGCAACCTGACTGTTCTGGCCCTAAAGGAAACACAGTAGAGTAGAAGACTGTTCTTTTCTCAAAAGCAGAGTGTGTTTCTTGTAAGGCGAGCTAGCGTTTGTTTCCCAGTCCTAAATGGAGTTGAACCACATGCAGTTTCTGGTCCTATGAGCAAGAGTTGTTTTCTAGTAAGGAAAGTCACTATTGCGCTCCCATTGCCATACACAGTGCAAATAGCACTCGCGTCTGTTCCCAGCAAGTACAGTGTACTGTACTGAAGAGAATCTACTGTTCCTATCAGTTTCCTAAGCAGAGTTAAACTAGATATGGCCATGTGTGTAGGAAGCTCAGTTCTTTTGTTCTGAGCAAGCTCACTGTTCGGACCCCATCGGAAACACAGTAGAGTAGAAGAGTGCTCGTTTCTCAAAAAGCAGAGTGTGTTTCTTGTAAGGCGAGCTAGCGTTTGTTTCCCAGTCTTAAATGGTGTTGAATGACATGCAGTTTCCGGCCCTTCGAGCAAGAGTTGTTTTCGGGGAAGAAGAGTCACTATTGTGCTTCCATTGCCATACACAGGGCAAATAGCACTGGCGTCTGTTCCCAGCTTGTACAGTGTATTGGACTGAAGAGGAGCTACTGTTCTTGTCAGTTTCCTAAGCAGAATTGAACTAGATATGGCCGTGTGTGTAGGAAGCAAAGTTCCTTTGTTCTGAGCATGCTAACTGTTCTGGCCCTATAGGAAACCCATAGAGTAGAAGAGTGCTCTTTTCTCAAAAGCAGAGTGAGTTTCCTGTAAGGCGAGCTAGCATTTGTTACCCAGTCCTAAATGGAGTTGAATCACATGCAGTTTTTGGTCCTATGAGCAAGAGTTGTTTTCTGGTAAGGAAAGTCACTATTGCCCTCCCATTGCCACACACAGTGCAAATAGGACTCGCGTCTGTTCCCATCAAGTACAGTGTATTGGACTTAAGAGGAGCTACTGGTCTTGTCAGTTTCTAAAGCAGAGTTGAACTAGATATGGCCCCTGTGTGTAGGAAGAACAGTTCTTTTGTTCTGAGCAAGCTCACTGTTCGGACCACATAGGAAACACAGTAGAGTAGAAGAGTGCTCTTTTCTCAAAAGCAGAGTGTGTTTCTTTTAAGGCGAGCGAGCGTTTGTTTCCCAGTCCTAAATGGAGTTGAATCACATGCAGTTTCTGGTTCTATGAGCAAGAGTTGTTTTATGGTAAGAAGAGTCACTATTGCGCTACCATTGCCATACACAGGACAAATAGCACTGGCGTCTGTTCCCAGCAAGTACAGTGTATTGGACTGAAGAGGATCTACTGTTCTTGTCAGGTTCCTAAGCAGAATTGAACTAGATATGGCCGTGTATGTAGGAAGCACAGTTCTTTTGTTCTGAGCAAGCTCACTGTTTGGACCCCATAGGATACACAGTAGAGTAGAAGAGTTCTCTTTTCTCTAAAGCAGAGTGTGTTTCTTGTAAGGCGAGCTAGCATTTGTTTCGCAGTCCTAAATGGAATTGAATACCATGCACTTTATGGTACTAAGAGCAAGAGTTGTTTTCTGGTAAGAAGAGTCACTATTGTGCTGCCATTGCCATACACAGGACAAATACCACTGGCCTCTGTTCGCAGCAAGTACAGTGTATTGGACTGAAGAGGATCTACTGTTTTTGTCAGCTTCCTAAGCAGAATTGAACTAGATATGACCGTGTGTGTAGGAAGCACAGTTCTTTTGTTCTGAGCAAGTTCACTGTTCGGACCACATAGGAAACACAGTACAGTAGAATAGTGCTCTTTTCTCTAAAGCAGAGTGTGTTTCTTGTAAGGTGAGCTTGCGTTTGTTTCCCAGTCCTAAGTGGAGTTGAGTCACAGGCAGGTTTTGGTCCTACGAGCATGAGTTCTTTTCTGGTAAGAAGAGTCACTATTGCGCTCCAAACGCCATACACAGTGCAAATAGCACTGACGTCTGTTCCCAGCAAGTACAGTGTATTGGACTTAAGAGGAGCTACTGTTCTTGTCAGTTTCCTAAGCAGAGTTGAACTAGATATGGCCCCTGTGTGTAGGTAGAACAGTTCTTTTGTTCTGAGCAAGCTCACTGTTCGGACAACATAGGAAACACAGTAGAGTAGAAGAGTGCTCTTTTCTCAAAAGCAGAGTGTGTTTCTTGTAAGGTGAGCTAGGGTTTGTTTCCCAGTCTGAAATGGAGTTGAATCCCATGCAGTTTCTGGTCCTACGAGCAAGAGTTGTTTTAAGTTAAGAAGAGTCACTATTGTGCTCCCATTGCCATATACAGTGCAAATAGCACTTGTGTCTGTTCCCAGAAAGTACAGTGTATTGGACTGAAGAGGAGCTACTCTTCTTGTCAGTTTCCTAAGCAGAGTTGAACTAGATATGGCCCGTGTGTGTAGGAAGCACAGTTCTTTTGTTTTGAGCAAGCTCACTGTTCGGACCCCATAGGAAACACAGTAGAGTAGAAGAGTGCTCGTTTCTCAAATTAGAGTGTGTTTCTTGTAAGGCGAGCTAGCGTTTGTTTCCCAGTCCTAAATGACGTTGAATCACATGCAGTTTCCGGCCCTTGAGCAAGAGTTGTTTTCGGGGAAGAAGAGTCAGTATTGTGCTCCCATTGACATGCACAGGGCAAATAGCACTGGCGTCTGTTCCCAGCATATACAGTGTATTGGACTGAAGAGGAGCTACTGTTCTTGTCAGTTTCCTAAGCAGAGTTGAACTAGATATGGCCCCTGTGTGTAGGAAGCACAGGTCTTTTGTTCTGAGCAACCTGACTGTTCTGGCCCTAAAGGAAACACAGTAGAGTAGAAGACTGTTCTTTTCTCAAAAGCAGAGTGTGTTTCTTGTAAGGCGAGCTAGCGTTTGTTTCCCAGTCCTAAATGGAGTTGAACCACATGCAGTTTCTGGTCCTATGAGCAAGAGTTGTTTTCTGGTAAGGAAAGTCACTATTGTGCTCCCATTGCCATACACAGTGCAAATAGCTCTCGCATCTGTTCCCAGCAAGTACAGTGTACTGGACTGAAGAGAATCTACTGTTCTTATCAGTTTCCTAAGCAGAGTTAAACTAGATATGGCCCGTGTGTGTAGGAAGCTCAGTTCTTTTGTTCTGAGCAAGCTCACTGTTCGGACCCCATAGGAAACACAGAAGAGTAGAAGAGTGGTCTTTTCTCAAAAGCAGAGTGTGTTTCTTGTACGGAGAGCTCGTGTTTGTTTCCCAGTCCTAAATGGAGTTGATTCACATGCAGTTTCTGTCCTACGATCAAGAGTTGTTTTCTGGTAAGGAAAGTCACATTTGTGCTCCCATTGCCATACAAAGTGCAAATAGCACTCGTGTCTGTTCCCAGCAAGTACAGTGTATCGGACTGAAGAGGAGCTACTGTTCTTGTCAGTTTCCTAGGCAGAGTTGAACTAGATATGGCCCGTGTGTGGAAAGCACAGTTCTTTTGTTCTGAGCAAGCTCACTGTTCTGGCCCTGTAAGAAAAACAGTAGAGTAGAAGAGTGCTCTTTTCTCAAAAGCAGAGTGTGTTTCTTGTAAGGCGAGCTAGCGTTTATTTCCCAGTCCTAAATGGAGTTGAATCACATGCGGTTTCTGGTCCTACGAGCAAGAGTTGTTTTATGGTAAGAATAGTCACTATTGCGCTGCCAATCCCGTACACAGGACAAATAGCACTGGCGTCTGTTCCCAGCAAGTACAGTGTATTGGAATGAAGAGGATCTACTGTTCTTGTCAGGTTCCTAAGCAGAATTGAACTAGATATGGCCGTGTGTGTAGGAAGCACAGTTCTTTTGTTCTGAGCAAGCTCACGTTTCGGACCCCATAGGAAACACAGTAGAGTAGAAGAGTGCTCTTTTCTCAAAAGCAGAGTGTGTTTCTTGTAAGGCGAGCTAGCGTTTGTTTCCCAGTCCTAAATGGAGTTGAATCACATGTAGTTTCTGGTCCTACGAGCAAGAGTTGTTTTCTGGTAAGAAGAGTCACTCTTGCGCTCCCATTGTCATACACAGGGCAAATAGCACTGGCGTCTGTTCCCAGTAAGTACAGTGTATGGAACTGAAGAGGATCTACTGTTCTTGTCAGTTTCCTAAGCAGAATTGAACTAGATATGGCCGTGTGTGTAGGAAGCACAGTTCTTTTGTTCTGAGCATGCTCACTGTTCTGGCCCTATAGGAAACCCATAGAGTAGAAGAGTGCTCTTTTCTCAAAAGCAGAGTGTGTTTCTTGTAAGGCGAGCTAGCATTTGTTTCCCAGTCCTAAATGGAGTTGAATCACATGCAGTTTTTGGTCCTACGAGCAAGAGTTGTTTTCTGGTAAGGAAAGTCACTATTGCCCTCCCATTGCCACACACAGTGCAAATAGGACTCGCGTCTGTTCCCATCAAGTACAGTGTATTGGACTGAAGAGGAGCTACTGTTCTTGTCAGTTTCCTAAGCAGAGTTGAACTAGATATGGCCTTATGTGTAGGAAGCACAGTTCTTTTGTTCTGAGCAAGCTCACTGTTCTGAACTCTTAGGAAACACAGTAGAGTAGAAGAGTGCTCTTTTCTCAAAAGTAGAGTGTGTTTCTTGTAAGGCGAGCTAGTGTTTGTTTCTAAGTCCTAAATGGAGTTAAATCACATGCAGTTTCTGGTCCTATGAGAAAGAGTTGTTTTCTGGTAAGAAGAGTCACTATTGCGCTCCCATTGTCATACACAGGGCAAATATCACTGGCGTCTGTTCCCAGCATATACAGTGTATTGGACTGAAGAGGAGCTACTGCTCTTGTCAGTTTCCTAAGCAGAATTGAACTAGATATGGCCTTGTGTGTAGGAAGCACAGTGCTTTTGTACTGAGCAAGCTCACTGTTTGAACCCATAGGAAACACAGTAGAGTAGAAGAGTGATCTTTTCTCAAAAGCAGAGTGTGTTTCTTGTAAGGCGAGCTAGCATTTGTTTCCCAGTCGTAAATGGAGTTCAATCACATGCAGTTTCTGGTCCTATGAGCAAGATTTGGTTTCTGGTAAGAAGAGTCACTATTGTGCTCCCATTGCCATACACAATGCAAATAGCACTGACGTCTGTTCCCAGCAAGTACAGTGTTTTGGACTGAAGAGGAGCTACTGTTCTTGTCAGTTTCCTAAGCAGAGTTGAACTAGATATGGCCCCTGTGTGTAGGAAGAACAGTTCTTTTGTTCTGAGCAAGCTCACTGTACGGACCACATAGGAAACACAGTAGAGTAGAAGAGTGCTCTTTTCTCAAAAGCAGAGTGTGTTTCTTGTAAGGTGAGCTAGCGTTTGTTTCCCAGTCTGAAATGGAGTTTAATCCCATGCAGTTTCTGGTCCTACGAGCAAGAATTGTTTTCTGGTAAGAAGAGTCACTATTGCGCTCCCATTGCCATATACAGTGCAAATAGCACTTGTGTCTGTTCCCAGAAAGTACAGTGTATTGGACTGAAGAGGAGCTACTGTTCTTGTCAGTTTCCTAAGCAGAGTTGAACTAGATATGGCCGTGTGTGTAGGAAGCACAGTTCATTTGTTCTGAGCAAGCTCACTGTTTGGACCCCATAGGAAACACAGTAGAGTAGAAGAGTGCTCTTTTCTCAAAATCAGAGTGTTATATTTGTAAGGCGAGCTAGCGTTTGTTTCCCAGTCCTAAATGGAGTTGAATCACATGCAGTTTCTTGTCCTACGAGCAAGAATTTTTTTCTGGTAAGAAGAGTCACTGTTGCGCTCCCATTGTCATACACAGGGCAAATAGCACTGGCGTCTGTTCCCAGCATGTACAGTGTATTGGACTAAAGAGGATCTACTGTTCTTGTCAGGTTCCTAAGCAGAATTGAACTAGATATGGCCGTGTGTGTAGGAAGCACAGTTCTTTTGTTCAGAGCAAGCTCACTGTTCGGACCCCATAGGAAACACAGTAGTGTAGAAGAGTGCTCTTTTCTCAAAAGTAGAGTGTGTTTCTTGTAAGGCAAGCTAGCGTTTGTTTCCCAGTCTTAAATGGAGTTGAATCACATGCAGTGTCTGTCCTACGATCAAGAGTTGTTTTCTGGTAAGGAAAGTCACTTTTGTGCTCCCATTGCCATACACAGTGCAAATAGCACTCGCGTCTGTTCCCAGCAAGTACAGTGTATCGGACTGAAGAGGATCTACTGTTCTTGTCAGTTTCCTAGGCAGAGTTGAACTAGATATGGCCCGTGTGTGGGAAGCACAGTTCTTTTGTTCTGAGCAAGCTCACTGTTCTGGCCCTATAGGAAAAACAGTAGAGTAGAAGAGTGCTCTTTTCTCAAAAGCAGAGTGTGTTTCTTGTAAGGCGATCTAGCGTTTATTTCCCAGTCCTAAATGGAGTTGAATCACATGCGGTTTCTGGTCCTACTAGCAAGAGTTGTTTTATGGTAAGAATAGTCACTATTGCGCTGCCAATCCCGTACACAGGACAAATAGCACTGGCGTCTGTTCCCAGCAAGTACAGTGTATTGGAATGAAGAGGATCTACTGTTCTTGTCAGGTTCCTAAGCAGAACTGAACTAGATATGGCCGTGTGTGTAGGAAACACAGTTCTTTTGTTCTGAGCAAGCTCACTGTTCTGGCCCTTTAGGAAACACAGTAGATTAGAAGAGTGCTCTTTTCTCCAAAGCAGAGTGTGTTTCTTGTAAGGCGAGCTAGCATTTGTTTCCCAGTCCTAAATGGAGTTGAATCACATGCAGTTTCTGGTCCTACGAGCAAGAGTTGTTTTATGGAAAGAAGAGTCACTATTGCGCTGCCATTGCCATACACAGGACAAATAGCACTCGCGTCTGTTGCCAGCAAGTACAGTGTATTGGACTGAAGAGGATCTACTGTTCTTGTCAGGTTCCTAAGCAGAATTGAACTAGATATGGCCGTGTGTGTAGGAAGCACAGTTCTTTTGTTCTGAGGAAGCTCACTTTTCGGACCCCATAGGAAACACAGTAGAGTAGAAGAGTGCTCTTTTTCTAAAGCAGAGTGTGTTTCTTGTAAGGCGAGCTAGCGTTTGTTTCCCACTCCTAAATGGAGTTGAATCACATGCAGTTTCTGGTCCTACGAGCAAGAGTTGTTTTCTGGTAAGGAAAGTCACTATTGTGCTCCCATTGCCAAAAAAGTGCAAATAGCACTCGTGTCTGTTCCCAGCAAGTACAGTGTATCGGACTGAAGAGGAGCTACTGTTCTTGTCAGTTTCCTAAGCAGAGTTGAACTAGATATGGCCCGTGTGTGTAGGAAGCACAGTTCTTTTGTTCTGAGCAAGCTCACTGTTTGGACCCCAAAGGATACACAGTAGAGTAGAAGAGTGCTCTTTTTCTAAAGCAGAGTGTGTTTCTTGTAAGGCGAGCTAGCATTTGTTTCGCAGTCCTAAATGGAGTTGAATCCCATGCAGTTTCTGGTACTATGAGCAAGAGTTGTTTTCTCGTAAGAAGAGTCACTATTGTGCTGGCATTGCCATACACAGGACAAATAGCACTGGCCTCTGTTCACAGCAAATACAGTGTATTGGACTGAAGAGGATCTGCTGTTCTTGTCAGGTTCCTAAGCAGAATTGAACTAGATATGGCCGTGTGTGTAGGAAGCACAGTTCTTTTGTTCTGAGCAACCTCACTGTTCGGACCCCATACAAAACACAGTAGAGTAGAAGAGTGCTCTTTTCTCTAAAGCAGAGTGTGTTTCTTGTAAGGCGAGCTCGCGTTTGTTTCCCAGTCCTAAATGGAGTTGAGTCACAGGCAGTTTTTGGACCTACGAGCAAGAGTTGTTTTCTGGTAAGAAGAGTCACAATTGTGCTCCAATTGCCTTACACAGTGCAAATAGCACTCGTGTCTGTTCCCAGCAAGTACAGTGTATTGGACTGAAGAGGAGCTACTGTTCTTGTCAGTTTCCTAAGCAGAGTTGAACTAGATAAGATCAGTGTGTGTAGGAAGCACAGTTCTTTTGTTCAGAGCAAGCTCACTGTTCGGACCCCATAGGAAACACAGTAGTGTAGAAGAGTGCTCTTTTCTCAAAAGTAGAGTGTGTTTCTTGTAAGGCAAGCTAGCGTTTGTTTCCCAGTCTTAAATGGAGTTGAATCACATGCAGTTTCTGTCCTACGATCCAGAGTTGTTTTCTGGTAAGGAAAGTCACTTTTGTGCTCCCATTGCCATACACAGTGCAAATAGCACTCGCGTCTGTTCCCAGCAAGTACAGTGTATCGGACTGAAGAGGATCTAATGTTCTTGTCAGTTTCCTAGGCAGAGTTGAACTAGATATGGCCCGTGTGTGGGAAGCACAGTTCTTTTGTTCTGAGCAAGCTCACTGTTCTGGCCCTA
The DNA here is from genome assembly GCF_949786415.1 of Peromyscus eremicus. Taxonomy (NCBI): domain Eukaryota; kingdom Metazoa; phylum Chordata; class Mammalia; order Rodentia; family Cricetidae; genus Peromyscus; species Peromyscus eremicus. The sequence continues at coordinate 505,054 of NW_026734378.1, read as the reverse complement.
TAGGAAAAACAGTAGAGTAGAAGAGTGCTCTTTCTCAAAAGCAGAGTGTGTTTCTTGTAAGGCGATCTAGCGTTTATTTCCCAGTCCTAAATGGAGTTGAATCACATGCGGTTTCTGGTCCTACTAGCAAGAGTTGTTTTATGGTAAGAATAGTCACTATTGCGCTGCCAATCCCGTACACAGGACAAATAGCACTGGCGTCTGTTCCCAGCAAGTACAGTGTATTGGAATGAAGAGGATCTACTGTTCTTGTCAGGTTCCTAAGCAGAACTGAACTAGATATGGCCGTGTGTGTAGGAAACACAGTTCTTTTGTTCTGAGCAAGCTCACTGTTCTGGCCCTTTAGGAAACACAGTAGAGTAGAAGAGTGCTCTTTTCTCAAAAGTAGAGTGTGTTTCTTGTAAGGCGATATAGAGTTTGTTTCCCAGTCCTAAATGGAGTTGAATCACATGCAGTTTTTTGTCCTACAAGCAAGAGTTGTTTTCTGGTAAGAATAGTCACTATTGTGCTCCAATTGCCATACACAGTGCAAATAGCACTCGTGTCTGTTCCAGCAAGTACAGTGTATTGGACTGAAGAGGAGATACTGTTCTTGTCAGTTTCCTAAGCAGAGTTGAACTAGATATGTGGCCCGTGTGTGTAGGAAGCACAGTTCTTTTGTTCTGAGCAAGCTCACTGTTCTGGTCCTGTAAGAAACACAGTAGAGTAGAAGAGTGCTCTTTTCTCAAAAGCAGAGTGTGTTTCTTGTAAGTCGAGCTAGCATTTGTTTCCTAGTCCTAAATGGAGTTGAATCACATGCAGTTTTTGGTCCTACGAACAAGAGTTGTTTTCTGGTAAGGAAAGTCACTATTGCGCTCCCATTGCCATACACAGTGCAAATATCACTCGCGTCTGTTCCCAGCAAATACAGTGTATCGGATGAAGAGGAGCTACTATTCTTGTCAGTTTCCTAAGCAGAGTTGAACTAGATATTGTCCGTGTGTAGGAAGCACAGTTCTTTTGTTCTGAGCAAGCTCACTGTTCGGACCCCATACAAAACACAGTAGAGTAGAAGAGTGCTCTTTTCTCAAAAGCAGAGTGTGTTTCTTGTAAGGCAAGCTACCGTTTGTTTCCCAGTCCTAAATGGAGTTGAATCACATGTAGTTTATGGTCCTATGAGCAAGAGTTGTTTTCTGGTAAGAAGAGTCACTATTGCACTCCCATTGCCATACACAGGGCAAATAGCACTGGCGTCTGTTCCCAGCAAGTACAGTGTATGGAACTGAAGAGTATCTACTGTTCTTGTCAGTTTCCTAAGCAGAATTGAACTAGATATGGCCGTGTGTGTAGGAAGCACAGTTCTTTTGTTCTGAGCATGCTCACTGTTCTGGCCCTATAGGAAACCCATAGAGTAGAAGAGTGCTCTTTTCTCAAAAGCACAGTGTGTTTCTTGTAAGGCGAGCTAGCATTTGTTTCCCAGTCCTAAATGGAGTTGAATCACATGCAGTTTTTGGTCCTACGAGCAAGAGTAGTTTTCTTGTAAGGAAAGTCACTATTGCCCTCCCATTGCCACACACAGTGCAAATAGGTCTCGCGTCTGTTCCCATCAAGTACAGTGTATTGGACTGAAGAGGAGCTACTGTTCTTGTCAGTTTCCTAAGCAGAGTTGAACTAGATATGGCCCATGTGTGTAGGAAGCACAGTTCTTTTGTTCTGAGCAAGCTCACTGTTCGGACCTCATAGGAAACACAGTAGAGTAGAAGAGTGCTCTTTTCTCAAAAGTAGAGTGTGTTTCTTGTAAGGAGAGCTAGAGTTTGTTTCCCAGTCCTAAATGGAGTTAAATCACATGCAGTTTCTGGTCCTATGAGCAAGAGTTGTTTTCTGGTAAGAAGAGTCACTATTGCGCTCCCATTGTCATACACAGGGCAAATATAACTGGCGTCTGTTTCCAGCATGTACAGTGTATTGGACTGAAGAGGAGCTACTGTTCTTGTCAGATTCCTAAGCAGAATTGAACTAGATATGGCCTTGTGTGTAGGAAGCACAGTGCTTTTGTACTGAGCAAGCTCACTGTTCGAACGCATAGGAAACACAGTAGAGTAGAAGAGTGATCTTTTCTCAAAAGCAGAGTGTGTTTCTTGTAAGGCGAGCTAGCATTTGTTTCCCAGTCGTAAATGGAGTTCAATCACATGCAGTTTCTGGTCCTATGAGCAAGATTTGGTTTCTGGTAAGAAGAGTCACTATTTCGCTCCCATTGCCATACACAGTGCAAATAGCACTGGCGTCTGTTCCCAGCAATACAGTGTATTGGACTTAAGAGGAGCTACTGTTCTTTTCAGTTTCCTAAGCAGAGTTGAACTAGATATGGCCCCTGTGTGTAGGAAAAGCAGTTCTTTTGTTCTGAGCAAGCTAACTGTTCAGACCACATAGGAAACACAGTAGAATAGAAGAGTGCTCTTTTCTCAAAAGCAGAGTGTGTTTCTTGTAAGGTGAGCTAGTGTTTGTTTCCCAGTCTGAAATGGAGTTGAATCCCATGCAGTTTCTGGTCCTACGAGCAAGAGTTGTTTTCTGGTAAGAAGAGTCACTATTGTGCTCCCATTGCCATATACAGTGCAAATAGCACTTGCGTCTGTTCCCAGCAAGTACAGTGTATTGGACTGAAGAGGAGCTACTGTTCTTGTCAGTTTCCTAAGCAGAGTTGAACTAGATATGGCCGTGTGTGTAGGAAGCACAGTTTGTTTGTTCTGAGCAAGCTCACTGTTTGGACCCCATAGGAAACACAGTAGAGTAGAAGAGTGCTCTTTTCTCAAAAGCAGAGTGTTATATTTGTAAGGCAAGCTAGCGTTTGTTTCCCAGTCCTAAATGGAGTTGAATCACATGCAGTTTCTGGTCCTACGAGCAAGAATTTTTTTCTGGTAAGAAGAGTCACTATTGCGCTCCCATTGACATACCTAGGGCAAATAGCACTGGCGTCTGTTCCCAGCATGTACAGTGTATTGGACTGAAGAGGAGCTACTGTTCTTGTCAGTTTTTTAAGTAGAAGTGAACAGGATATGGCCGTGTGTGTAAGAATCACAGTTCTTTTGTTCTGAGCAAGCTCACTGTTCGAACCTATAGTAAACACCGTAGAGTAGAAGAGTGCTCTTTTCTCAAAAGCAGAGTGTGTTTCTTGTAAGGCGATCTAGCGTTTGTTTCCCAGTCATAAAAGGAGTTGAATCACATGCAGTTTCTGGTCCTACGAGCTAGAGTTGTTTTCTGGTGAGAAGAGTCACTACTGCGCTCCCATTTTCATACACAGGGCAAATAACACTGGCGTCTGTTCCCAGCATGTACAGTGTATTGGACTGAAGAGGAGCTACTGTTCTTTTCAGTATCCTAAGCAGAATTGAACTAGATGTGGCCATGTGTGTAGGAAGCACAGTTCTTTTGTACTGAGCAAGCTCACTGTTCGAACCCATAAGAAACACAGTAGAGTAGAAGAGTGCTCTTTTCTCCAAAGCAGAGTGTGTTTCTTGTAAGGCGAGCTAGCATTTGTTTCCCAGTCCTAAATGGAGTTGAATCACATGCAGTTTCTGGTCCTACGAGCAAGAGTTGTTTTATGGAAAGAAGAGTCACTATTGCGCTGCCATTGCCATACACAGGACAAATAGCACTCGCGTCTGTTGGCAGCAAGTACAGTGTATTGGACTGAAGAGGATCTACTGTTCTTGTCAGGTTCCTAAGCAGAATTGAACTAGATATGGCCGTGTGTAGGAAGCACAGTTCTTTTGTTCTGAGCAAGCTCACGTTTCGGACCCCATAGGAAACACAGTAGAGTAGAAGAGTGCTCTTTTTCTAAAGCAGAGTGTGTTTCTTGTAAGGCGAGCTAGCGTTTGTTTCCCACTCCTAAATGGAGTTGAATCACATGCAGTTTCTGGTCCTACGAGCAAGAGTTGTTTTCTGGTAAGGAAAGTCACTATTGTGCTCCCATTGCCAAAAAAGTGCAAATAGCACTCGTGTCTGTTCCCAGCAAGTACAGTGTATCGGACTGAAGAGGAGCTACTGTTCTTGTCAGTTTCCTAAGCAGAGTTGAACTAGATAAGATCAGTGTGTGTAGGAAGCACAGTTCTTTTGTTCAGAGCAAGCTCACTGTTCGGACCCCATAGGAAACACAGTAGTGTAGAAGAGTGCTCTTTTCTCAAAAGAGGAGTGTGTTTCTTGTAAGACAAGCTAGCGTGTGTTTCCCAGTCTTAAATGGAGTTGAATCACATGCAGTTTCTGTCCTACGATCAAGAGTTGTTTTCTGGTAAGGAAAGTCACTTTTGTGCTCCCATTGCCATACACAGTGCAAATAGCACTTGCGTCTGTTCCCAGCAAGTACAGTGTATCGGACTGAAGAGGAGCTACTGTTCTTGTCAGTTTCCTAGGCAGAGTTGAACTAGATATGGCCCGTGCGTGGGAAGCACAGTTCTTTTGTTCTGAGCAAGCTCACTGTTCTGGCCCTATAGAAAAAACAGTAGAGTAGAGGAGTGCTCTTTTCTCAAAAGCAGAGAGTGTTTCTTTAAGGCGAGCTAGCGTTTATTTCCCAGTCCTAAATGGAGTTGAATCACATGCGGTTTCTGGTCCTATGAGCAAGAGTTGTTTTATGGTAAGAATAGTCACTATTGTGGTGCCAATCCCGTACACAGGACAAATAGCACTGGCCTCTGTTCCCAGCAAGTACAGTGTATTGGAATGAAGAGGATCTACTGTTCTTGTCAGGTTCCTAAGCAGAATTGAACTAGATATGGCCGTGTGTGTAGGAAGCACAGTTCTTTTGTTCTGAGCAAGCTCACTGTTCTGGTCATTTAGGAAACATAGTAGAGTAGAAGAGTGCTCTTTTCTCAAAAGTAGAGTGTGTTTCTTGTAAGGCAAGATAGAGTTTGTTTCCCAGTCCTAAATGGAGTTGAATCACATGCAGTTTTTTTTCCTACAAGCAAGAGTTGTTTTCTGGTAAGAAGAGTCACTATTGTGCTCCAATTGCCATACACAGTGCAAATAGCACTCCTGTCTGTTCCCAGCAAGTACAGTGTATTGGACTGAAGAGGAGCTACTGTTCTTGTCAGTTTCCTAAGCAGAGTTGAACTAGATATGGCCCGTGTGTGTAGGAAGCACAGTTCTTTTGTTCTGAGCAAGCTCACTGTTCAGACCCCAATGGAAACACAGTAGAGTAGAAGAGTGCTCTTTTCTCCAAAGCAGAGTGTGTTTCTTGTAAGGCGAGCTAGCGTTTGTTTCCCAGTCTGAAATGGAGTTGAATCCCATGCAGTTTCTGGTCCTACGAGCAAGAGTTGTTTTCTGGTAAGAAGAGTCACTATTGTGCTCCAATTGTCATACACAGGGCAAATAACACTGGCGTCTGTTCCCAGCATATACAGTGTATTGGACTGAAGAGGAGCTACTCTTCTTGTCAGTTTCCTAAGCAGAGTTGAACTAGATATGGCCCGTGTGTGTAGGAAGCACAGTTCTTATGTTCTGAGCAAGATCACTGTTCTGGCACTATAGGAAACACAGTAGAGAAGAATAGTACTCTTTTCTCAAAAGCAGAGTGTGTTTCTTGTAAGGCGAGCTAGCGTTTGTTTCCTAGTCCTAAATGGAGTTGAATCACATGCAGTTTTTGGTCCTATGAACAAGAGTTTTTTTCTGGTAAGAAAAGTCACATTACGCTCCCATTGCCATACACAGTGCAAATAGCACTCGCGTCTGTTCCCGGCAATTACAGTGTATTGGACTGAATAGGTGCTACTGTTCTTGTCAGTTTCCTAAGCAGAGTTGAACTAGATATGGTCCGTGTATAGGAAGCACAGTTCTTTTGTTCTGAGCAAGCTCACTGTTTGGACCCCATAGGATACACAGTAGAGTAGAAGAGTGCTCTTTTCTCTAAAGCAGAGTGTGTTTCTTGTAAGGTGAGCTAGCGTTTGTTTCGCAGTCCTAAATGGAGTTGAATCCCATGCAGTTTATGGTACTACGAGCAAGAGTTGTTTTCTTGTAAGAAGAGTCACTATTGTGCTGCCATTGCCATACAGAGGACAAATACCACTGGCCTCTGTTCGCAGCAAATACAGTGTATTGGACTGAAGAGGAGCTACTGTTCTTGTCAGTTTCCTAAGCAGAGTTGAACTATATATGCCTCGTGTGTGTAGGAAGCACAGTTCTTTTATTATGATCAAGCTCACTGATCGGACCCCATAGTAAACACTTTAGAGTAGAAGAGGGGTTTTCTCAAAAGCAGAGTGTGTTTCTTGTAAGGCGAGTTAGTGTTTGTTTCCCAGTCCTAAATGGAGTTGAATCACATGCAGTTTCTGTATTTACGAGCAAGAGTTGTTTTCTGGGAAGAAGAGTCACTATTGCGCTCCCATTGTCATACACAGGGCAAATACCACTCGCGACTGTTCCCAGCAAGTACAATGTATTGGACTGAAGAGGATCTACTATTCTTGTCAGTTTCCTAAGCATATTGAACTAAATATAGTCGGTGTGTGTTGGAAGCACAGTTCTTTTGTTCTGAGCAAGCTCACTCATCTGGCCCTATAGGAAACACATTAGAGTAGAAGAGTGCCCTTTCCTAAAAGCAGAGTGTGTTTCTTGTAAGACGAGCTAGCATTTGTTTCCCAGTCCTAAATAAAGTTGAATCACATGCAGTTTCTGTTCCTACGAGCAAGAGTTGTTTTCTGGTTAGAAGAGTCACTATTGTGCTCCCATTGTAATACACAGGGCAAATAGCACTGGCGTCTATTCCCAGCATGTACAGTGTATTGGACTGAAGAGGATCTACTGTTCTTGTCAGTTTCCTAAGCAGAATTGAACTAGATATGGCCGTGTGTGTAGGAAGCACAGTTCTTTTGTTCTGAGCAAGCTCACTGTTTTGGCCCTATAGGAAACACAGTAGAGTAGAAGAGTGCCCTTTTCTCAAAAGCAGAGTGTGTTTCTTGTAAGGCGAGCTAGCATTTATTTTTCAGTCCTAAATGGAGTTGAATCACATGAAGTTTCTGGTCTTACGAGCAAGAGTTGTTTTCTGGTAAGAAGAGTCACTATTGCGCTCCCATTGACACACACAGGTAAAATGGCACTGGCATCTGTTCCCAGCATGTACAGTGTATTATACTGAAGAGGATCTACTGTCCTTGTCAGTTTCTTATGCAGAATTGATCTAGATATGGCCCGTGTGTGTAGGAAGCACAATTCTTTTGTTCTGAGCAAGCTCATTGTTCTGGCTGTATAGGAAACACAGTAGAGTAGAAGAGTGCCCTTTCCTAAAAGCAGAGTGTGTTTCTTGTAAGACGAGCTAGCGTTTGTTTCCCAGTCCTAAATGGAGTAAAATCACATGCAGTTTCTGTTCCTATGAGCAAGAGTTGTTTTCTGGTAAGAAGTGTCACTATTGCGCTCCCATTTTAATACACAGGGCAAATAGCACTGGCTTCTATTCCAAGCAGGTACAGTGTATTGGACTGAAGAGGATCTACTGTTCTTGTCAGTTTCCTAAGCAGAATTGAACTAGATATGGCCGTGTGTGTAGGAAGCACAGTTCTTTTGTTCTGAGCAAGCTCACAGTTTTGGCCCTATAGGAAACACAGTAGAGTAGAAGAGTGCCCTTTTCTCAAAAGCAGAGGATGTTTCTTGTAAGGCAAGCTAGCGTTTGTTATTCAGTCCTAAATGGAGTTGAATCACATGTAGTTTCTGGTCCTACGAGCAAGAGTTGTTTTCTGGAAAGAAGAGTCACTATTGCGCTCCCATTGTCATACACAGGGCAAATATCACTGGCGTCTGTTCCCAGCAAGTACAGTGTATGGAACTGAAGAGGATCTACTGTTCTTGTCAGTTTCCTAAGCAGAATTGAACTAGATATGGCCGTGTGTGTAGGAAGCACAGTTCTTTTGTTCTGAGCATGCTCACTGTTCTGGCCCTATAGGAAACCCATAGAGTAGAAGAGTGCTCTTTTCTCAAAAGCAGAGTGTGTTTCTTGTAAGGCGAGCTAGCATTTGTTTCCCAGTCCTAAATGGAGTTGAATCACATGCAGTTTTTGGTCCTACGAGCAAGAGTTGTTTTCTGGTAAGGAAAGTCACTATTGCCCTCCCATTGCCACACACAGTGCAAATAGGACTCGCGTCTGTTCCCATCAAGTACAGTGTATTAGACTGAAGAGGAGCTACTGTTCTTGTCAGTTTCCTAAGCAGAGTTGAACTAGATATGGCCCATGTGTGTAGGAAGCACAGTTCTTTTGTTCTGAGCAAGCTCACTGTTCGGACCTCTTAGGAAACACAGTAGAGTAGAAGAGTGCTCTTTTCTCAAAAGTAGAGTGTGTTTCTTGTAAGGCGAGCTAGTGTTTGTTTCTAAGTCCTAAATGGAGTTAAATCACATGCAGTTTCTGGTCCTATGAGCAAGAGTTGTTTTCTGGTAAGAAGAGTCACTATTGCCCTCCCATTGTCATACACAGGGCAAATATCACTGGCGTCTGTTCCCAGCATGTACAGTGTATTGGACTGAAGAGGAGCTACTGTTCTTGTCAGTTTCCTAAGCAGAATTGAACTAGATATGGCCTTGTGTGTAGGAAGCACTGTGCTTTTGTACTGAGCAAGCTCACTGTTTGAACCCATAGGAAACACAGTAGAGTAGAAGAGTGATCTTTTCTCAAAAGCAGAGTGTGTTTCTTGTAAGGCGAGCTAGCATTTGTTTGCCAGTTGTAAATGGAGTTCAATCACATGCAGTTTCTGGTCCTATGAGCAAGATTTGGTTTCTGGTAAGAAGAGTCACTATTGTGCTCCCATTGCCATACACAATGCAAATAGCACTGACGTCTGTTCCCAGCAAGTACAGTGTATTGGACTTAAGAGGAGCTACTGTTCTTGTCAGTTTCCTAAGCAGAGTTGAACTAGATATGGCCCCTGTGTGTAGGTAGAACAGTTCTTTTGTTCTGAGCAAGCTCACTGTTCGGACAACATAGGAAACACAGTAGAGTAGAAGAGTGCTCTTTTCTCAAAAGCAGAGTGTGTTTCTTGTAAGGTGAGCTAGGGTTTGTTTCCCAGTCTGAAATGGAGTTGAATCCCATGCAGTTTCTGGTCCTACGAGCAAGAGTTGTTTTAAGGTAAGAAGAGTCACTATTGTGCTCCCATTGCCATATACAGTGCAAATAGCACTTGTGTCTGTTCCCAGAAAGTACAGTGTATTGGACTGAAGAGGAGCTACTCTTCTTGTCAGTTTCCTAAGCAGAGTTGAACTAGATATGGCCCGTGTGTGTAGGAAGCACAGTTCTTTTGTTTTGAGCAAGCTCACTGTTCGGACCCCATAGGAAACACAGTAGAGTAGAAGAGTGCTCGTTTCTCAAATTAGAGTGTGTTTCTTGTAAGGCGAGCTAGCGTTTGTTTCCCAGTCCTAAATGACGTTGAATCACATGCAGTTTCCGGCCCTTGAGCAAGAGTTGTTTTCGGGGAAGAAGAGTCAGTATTGTGCTCCCATTGACATGCACAGGGCAAATAGCACTGGCGTCTGTTCCCAGCATATACAGTGTATTGGACTGAAGAGGAGCTACTGTTCTTGTCAGTTTCCTAAGCAGAGTTGAACTAGATATGGCCCCTGTGTGTAGGAAGCACAGGTCTTTTGTTCTGAGCAACCTGACTGTTCTGGCCCTAAAGGAAACACAGTAGAGTAGAAGACTGTTCTTTTCTCAAAAGCAGAGTGTGTTTCTTGTAAGGAGAGCTAGCGTTTGTTTCCCAGTCCTAAATGGAGTTGAACCACATGCAGTTTCTGGTCCTATGAGCAAGAGTTGTTTTCTGGTAAGGAAAGTCACTATTGTGCTCCCATTGCCATACACAGTGCAAATAGCTCTCGCATCTGTTCCCAGCAAGTACAGTGTACTGGACTGAAGAGAATCTACTGTTCTTATCAGTTTCCTAAGCAGAGTTAAACTAGATATGGCCCGTGTGTGTAGGAAGCTCAGTTCTTTTGTTCTGAGCAAGCTCACTGTTCGGACCCCATAGGAAACACAGAAGAGTAGAAGAGTGGTCTTTTCTCAAAAGCAGAGTGTGTTTCTTGTACGGAGAGCTCGTGTTTGTTTCCCAGTCCTAAATGGAGTTGAATCACATGCAGTTTCCGGCCCTTGAGCAAGAGTTGTTTTCTGGTAAGAAGAGGCACTATTGTGTTTCCATTGTCATACACAGGGCAAATAGCACTGGCGTCTGTTCCCAGCAAGCACAGTGTATCGGACTGAAGAGTAGCTTCTGTTCTTGTCAGTTTCCTAAGCAGAGTTGAACTAGATATGGCCCGTGTGTGTAGGAAGCACAGTTATTATGTTCTGAGCAATGTCACTGTTCTGGCAATATAGGAAACACAGTAGAGAAGAATAGTACTCTTTTCTCAAAAGCAAGTGTGTTTCTTGTAAGGCGAGCTAGCGTTTGTTTCCTAGTCCTAAATGGAGTTGAATCACATGCAGTTTTTGGTCCTATGAACAAGAGTTGTTTTCTGGTAAGAAAAGTCACATTGCGCTCCCATTGCCATACACAGTGCAAATAGCACTCGTGTCTGTTCCCAGCAAGTACAGTGTATTGGACTGAATAGATGCTACTGTTCTTGTCAGTTTCCTAAGCAGAGTTGAACTAGATATGATCCGTGTGTGTAGGAAGCACAGTTCTTTTGTTCTGAGCAAGCTCACTGTTTGGACCCCATAGGATACACAGTAGAATAGAAGAGTTCTCTTTTCTCTAAAGCAGAGTGTGTTTCTTGTAAGGCGAGCTAGCATTTGTTTCGCAGTCCTAAATGGAATTGAATACCATGCACTTTATGGTACTAAGAGCAAGAGTTGTTTTCTGGTAAGAAGAGTCACTATTGTGCTGCCATTGCCATACACAGGACAAATACCACTGGCCTCTGTTCGCAGCAAGTACAGTGTATTGGACTAAAGAGGATCTACTGTTTTTGTCAGCTTCCTAAGCAGAATTGAACTAGATATGACCGTGTGTGTAGGAAGCACAGTTCTTTTGTTCTGAGCAAGTTCACTGTTCGGACCACATAGGAAACACAGTACAGTAGAATAGTGCTCTTTTCTCTAAAGCAGAGTGTGTTTCTTGTAAGGTGAGCTTGCATTTGTTTCCCAGTCCTAAGTGGAGTTGAGTCACAGGCAGGTTTTGGTCCTACGAGCATGAGTTCTTTTCTGGTAAGAAGAGTCACTATTGCGCTCCAAACGCCATACACAGTGTAAATAGCACTCGCGTCTGTTCCCAGCAAGTACAGTGTATCGGAATGAAGAGGATCTACTGTTCTTGTCAGTTTCCTAGGCAGAGTTGAACTAGATATGGCCCGTGTGTGGGAAGCACAGTTCTTTTGTTCTGAGCAAGCTCACTGTTCGGACCCCATAGGAAACACAGTAGAGTAGAAGAGTGCTCTTTTCTCAAAAGCAGAGTGTATTTCATGTAAGGCAAGCTAGCATTTGTTTCCTAGTCCTAAATGGAGTTGAATCACATGCAGTTTCTGGGCCTACGAGCAAGAGTTGTTTTCTGGTAAGAAGATTCACTATCGTGCTCCCATTGCCATACACAGTGCAAATAGCACTCGCGTCTGTTCCCAGCAAGCACAGTGTATCGGACTGAAGAGGAGCTACTGTTCTTGTCAGTTTCCTAAGCAGAGTTGAACTAGATATGGCCCGTGTGTGGGAAGCACAGTTCTTTTGTTCTGAGCAAGCTCACTGTTCTGGCCCTATAGGAAACACAGTAGAGTAGAAGAGTGCTCTTTTCTCAAAAGCAGAGTGTGTTTCTTGTAATGCTAGCTAGCGTTTGTTTCCTAGTCCTAAATGGAGTTGAATCCCATGCAGTTTCTGGTCCTATGAGCAAGAGTTGTTTTCTGGTAAGAAGAGTCACTATTGCGTTCCCATTGTCATACACAGTGCAAATAGCACTCATGTCTGTTCCCAGCATGTACAGTGTATTGGACTGAAGAGGAGTTACTGTTCTTGTCAGTTTCCTAAGGAGAGTTGAACTAGATATGGCCCGTGTGTGTAGGAAGCACAGTTCTTTTGTTTTGAGCAAGCTCACTGTTCGGACCCCATAGGAAAAACAGTAGAGTAGAAGAGTGCTCGTTTCTCAAAAGCAGAGTGTGTTTCTTGTAAGGCGAGCTAGCGTTTGTATCCCAGTCCTAAATGGAGTTGAACCACATGCAGTTTCTGGTCCTATGAGCAAGAGTTGTTTTCTGGTAAGGAAAGTCACTATTGCGCTCCCATTGCCATACACAGGGCAAATAGCACTGGCGTCTGTTCCCAGCATGTAAAGTGTATTGGACTGAAGAGGATCTACTGTTTTTGTCAGCTTCCTAAGCAGAATTGAACTAGATATGGCAGTGTGTGTAGGAAGCACAGTTCTTCTTTTCTGAGCAAGCTCACTGTTTGGACCCCATAGGAAACACAGTAGAGTAGAAGAGTGCTCTTTTGGCAAAAGCCGAATGTGTTTCTTGTAAGGTGAGCTTGCGTTTGTTTCCCAGTCTTAAATGGAGTTGAGTAACATGTAGTTTTTGGTCGTACGAGCAAGAGTTGTTTTCTGATAAGAAGAGTCACTACTGCACTCCCATTGCCAAACACAGTACAAATAGCACTTGTGTCTGTTCCCAGCGAGTACAGTGTATTGGTCTTAGGAGGAGCTACTCTTCTTGTCAGTTTCCTAAGCAGAGTTGAACTAGATATGGCCCGTGTGTGTAGGAAGCACAGTTCTTTTGTTTTGAGCAAGCTCACTGTTCGGACCCCATAGGAAACACAGTAGAGTAGAAGAGTGCTCGTTTCTCAAAAGCAGAGTGTGTTTCTTGTAAGGCGAGCTAGCGTTTGTTTCCCAGTCTTAAATGGAGTTGAATCACATGCAGTTTCCGGCCCTCGAGCAAGAGTTGTTTTCGGGGAAGAAGAGTCAGTATTGTGCTCCCATTTACATGCACAGGGCAAATAGCACTGGCGTCTGTTCCCAGCATATACAGTGTATTGGACTGAAGAGGAGCTACTGTTCTTGTCAGTTTCCTAAGCAGAGTTGAACTAGATATGGCCCCTGAGTGTAGGAAGCACAGTTCTTTTGTTCTGAGCAACCTGACTGTTCTGGCCCTAAAGGAAACACAGTAGAGTAGAAGACTGTTCTTTTCTCAAAAGCAGAGTGTGTTTCTTGTAAGGCGAGCTAGCGTTTGTTTCCCAGTCCTAAATGGAGTTGAACCACATGCAGTTTCTGGTCCTATGAGCAAGAGTTGTTTTCTGGTAAGGAAAGTCACTATTGCGCTCCCATTGCCATACACAGTGCAAATAGCACTCGCGTCTGTTCCCAGCAAGTACAGTGTACTGTACTGAAGAGAATCTACTGTTCCTATCAGTTTCCTAAGCAGAGTTAAACTAGATATGGCCATGTGTGTAGGAAGCTCAGTTCTTTTGTTCTGAGCAAGCTCACTGTTCGGACCCCATCGGAAACACAGTAGAGTAGAAGAGTGCTCGTTTCTCAAAAAGCAGAGTGTGTTTCTTGTAAGGCGAGCTAGCGTTTGTTTCCCAGTCTTAAATGGTGTTGAATGACATGCAGTTTCCGGCCCTTCGAGCAAGAGTTGTTTTCGGGGAAGAAGAGTCACTATTGTGCTTCCATTGCCATACACAGGGCAAATAGCACTGGCGTCTGTTCCCAGCTTGTACAGTGTATTGGACTGAAGAGGAGCTACTGTTCTTGTCAGTTTCCTAAGCAGAATTGAACTAGATATGGCCGTGTGTGTAGGAAGCAAAGTTCCTTTGTTCTGAGCATGCTAACTGTTCTGGCCCTATAGGAAACCCATAGAGTAGAAGAGTGCTCTTTTCTCAAAAGCAGAGTGAGTTTCCTGTAAGGCGAGCTAGCATTTGTTACCCAGTCCTAAATGGAGTTGAATCACATGCAGTTTTTGGTCCTATGAGCAAGAGTTGTTTTCTGGTAAGGAAAGTCACTATTGCCCTCCCATTGCCACACACAGTGCAAATAGGACTCGCGTCTGTTCCCATCAAGTACAGTGTATTGGACTTAAGAGGAGCTACTGGTCTTGTCAGTTTCTAAAGCAGAGTTGAACTAGATATGGCCCCTGTGTGTAGGAAGAACAGTTCTTTTGTTCTGAGCAAGCTCACTGTTCGGACCACATAGGAAACACAGTAGAGTAGAAGAGTGCTCTTTTCTCAAAAGCAGAGTGTGTTTCTTTTAAGGCGAGCGAGCGTTTGTTTCCCAGTCCTAAATGGAGTTGAATCACATGCAGTTTCTGGTTCTATGAGCAAGAGTTGTTTTATGGTAAGAAGAGTCACTATTGCGCTACCATTGCCATACACAGGACAAATAGCACTGGCGTCTGTTCCCAGCAAGTACAGTGTATTGGACTGAAGAGGATCTACTGTTCTTGTCAGGTTCCTAAGCAGAATTGAACTAGATATGGCCGTGTATGTAGGAAGCACAGTTCTTTTGTTCTGAGCAAGCTCACTGTTTGGACCCCATAGGATACACAGTAGAGTAGAAGAGTTCTCTTTTCTCTAAAGCAGAGTGTGTTTCTTGTAAGGCGAGCTAGCATTTGTTTCGCAGTCCTAAATGGAATTGAATACCATGCACTTTATGGTACTAAGAGCAAGAGTTGTTTTCTGGTAAGAAGAGTCACTATTGTGCTGCCATTGCCATACACAGGACAAATACCACTGGCCTCTGTTCGCAGCAAGTACAGTGTATTGGACTGAAGAGGATCTACTGTTTTTGTCAGCTTCCTAAGCAGAATTGAACTAGATATGACCGTGTGTGTAGGAAGCACAGTTCTTTTGTTCTGAGCAAGTTCACTGTTCGGACCACATAGGAAACACAGTACAGTAGAATAGTGCTCTTTTCTCTAAAGCAGAGTGTGTTTCTTGTAAGGTGAGCTTGCGTTTGTTTCCCAGTCCTAAGTGGAGTTGAGTCACAGGCAGGTTTTGGTCCTACGAGCATGAGTTCTTTTCTGGTAAGAAGAGTCACTATTGCGCTCCAAACGCCATACACAGTGCAAATAGCACTGACGTCTGTTCCCAGCAAGTACAGTGTATTGGACTTAAGAGGAGCTACTGTTCTTGTCAGTTTCCTAAGCAGAGTTGAACTAGATATGGCCCCTGTGTGTAGGTAGAACAGTTCTTTTGTTCTGAGCAAGCTCACTGTTCGGACAACATAGGAAACACAGTAGAGTAGAAGAGTGCTCTTTTCTCAAAAGCAGAGTGTGTTTCTTGTAAGGTGAGCTAGGGTTTGTTTCCCAGTCTGAAATGGAGTTGAATCCCATGCAGTTTCTGGTCCTACGAGCAAGAGTTGTTTTAAGTTAAGAAGAGTCACTATTGTGCTCCCATTGCCATATACAGTGCAAATAGCACTTGTGTCTGTTCCCAGAAAGTACAGTGTATTGGACTGAAGAGGAGCTACTCTTCTTGTCAGTTTCCTAAGCAGAGTTGAACTAGATATGGCCCGTGTGTGTAGGAAGCACAGTTCTTTTGTTTTGAGCAAGCTCACTGTTCGGACCCCATAGGAAACACAGTAGAGTAGAAGAGTGCTCGTTTCTCAAATTAGAGTGTGTTTCTTGTAAGGCGAGCTAGCGTTTGTTTCCCAGTCCTAAATGACGTTGAATCACATGCAGTTTCCGGCCCTTGAGCAAGAGTTGTTTTCGGGGAAGAAGAGTCAGTATTGTGCTCCCATTGACATGCACAGGGCAAATAGCACTGGCGTCTGTTCCCAGCATATACAGTGTATTGGACTGAAGAGGAGCTACTGTTCTTGTCAGTTTCCTAAGCAGAGTTGAACTAGATATGGCCCCTGTGTGTAGGAAGCACAGGTCTTTTGTTCTGAGCAACCTGACTGTTCTGGCCCTAAAGGAAACACAGTAGAGTAGAAGACTGTTCTTTTCTCAAAAGCAGAGTGTGTTTCTTGTAAGGCGAGCTAGCGTTTGTTTCCCAGTCCTAAATGGAGTTGAACCACATGCAGTTTCTGGTCCTATGAGCAAGAGTTGTTTTCTGGTAAGGAAAGTCACTATTGTGCTCCCATTGCCATACACAGTGCAAATAGCTCTCGCATCTGTTCCCAGCAAGTACAGTGTACTGGACTGAAGAGAATCTACTGTTCTTATCAGTTTCCTAAGCAGAGTTAAACTAGATATGGCCCGTGTGTGTAGGAAGCTCAGTTCTTTTGTTCTGAGCAAGCTCACTGTTCGGACCCCATAGGAAACACAGAAGAGTAGAAGAGTGGTCTTTTCTCAAAAGCAGAGTGTGTTTCTTGTACGGAGAGCTCGTGTTTGTTTCCCAGTCCTAAATGGAGTTGAATCACATGCAGTTTCTGTCCTACGATCAAGAGTTGTTTTCTGGTAAGGAAAGTCACATTTGTGCTCCCATTGCCATACAAAGTGCAAATAGCACTCGTGTCTGTTCCCAGCAAGTACAGTGTATCGGACTGAAGAGGAGCTACTGTTCTTGTCAGTTTCCTAGGCAGAGTTGAACTAGATATGGCCCGTGTGTGGAAAGCACAGTTCTTTTGTTCTGAGCAAGCTCACTGTTCTGGCCCTGTAAGAAAAACAGTAGAGTAGAAGAGTGCTCTTTTCTCAAAAGCAGAGTGTGTTTCTTGTAAGGCGAGATAGCGTTTATTTCCCAGTCCTAAATGGAGTTGAATCACATGCGGTTTCTGGTCCTACGAGCAAGAGTTGTTTTATGGTAAGAATAGTCACTATTGCGCTGCCAATCCCGTACACAGGACAAATAGCACTGGCGTCTGTTCCCAGCAAGTACAGTGTATTGGAATGAAGAGGATCTACTGTTCTTGTCAGGTTCCTAAGCAGAATTGAACTAGATATGGCCGTGTGTGTAGGAAGCACAGTTCTTTTGTTCTGAGCAAGCTCACGTTTCGGACCCCATAGGAAACACAGTAGAGTAGAAGAGTGCTCTTTTCTCAAAAGCAGAGTGTGTTTCTTGTAAGGCGAGCTAGCGTTTGTTTCCCAGTCCTAAATGGAGTTGAATCACATGTAGTTTCTGGTCCTACGAGCAAGAGTTGTTTTCTGGTAAGAAGAGTCACTCTTGCGCTCCCATTGTCATACACAGGGCAAATAGCACTGGCGTCTGTTCCCAGTAAGTACAGTGTATGGAACTGAAGAGGATCTACTGTTCTTGTCAGTTTCCTAAGCAGAATTGAACTAGATATGGCCGTGTGTGTAGGAAGCACAGTTCTTTTGTTCTGAGCATGCTCACTGTTCTGGCCCTATAGGAAACCCATAGAGTAGAAGAGTGCTCTTTTCTCAAAAGCAGAGTGTGTTTCTTGTAAGGCGAGCTAGCATTTGTTTCCCAGTCCTAAATGGAGTTGAATCACATGCAGTTTTTGGTCCTACGAGCAAGAGTTGTTTTCTGGTAAGGAAAGTCACTATTGCCCTCCCATTGCCACACACAGTGCAAATAGGACTCGCGTCTGTTCCCATCAAGTACAGTGTATTGGACTGAAGAGGAGCTACTGTTCTTGTCAGTTTCCTAAGCAGAGTTGAACTAGATATGGCCTTATGTGTAGGAAGCACAGTTCTTTTGTTCTGAGCAAGCTCACTGTTCTGAACTCTTAGGAAACACAGTAGAGTAGAAGAGTGCTCTTTTCTCAAAAGTAGAGTGTGTTTCTTGTAAGGCGAGCTAGTGTTTGTTTCTAAGTCCTAAATGGAGTTAAATCACATGCAGTTTCTGGTCCTATGAGCAAGAGTTGTTTTCTGGTAAGAAGAGTCACTATTGCGCTCCCATTGTCATACACAGGGCAAATATCACTGGCGTCTGTTCCCAGCATATACAGTGTATTGGACTGAAGAGGAGCTACTGCTCTTGTCAGTTTCCTAAGCAGAATTGAACTAGATATGGCCTTGTGTGTAGGAAGCACAGTGCTTTTGTACTGAGCAAGCTCACTGTTTGAACCCATAGGAAACACAGTAGAGTAGAAGAGTGATCTTTTCTCAAAAGCAGAGTGTGTTTCTTGTAAGGCGAGCTAGCATTTGTTTCCCAGTCGTAAATGGAGTTCAATCACATGCAGTTTCTGGTCCTATGAGCAAGATTTGGTTTCTGGTAAGAAGAGTCACTATTGTGCTCCCATTGCCATACACAATGCAAATAGCACTGACGTCTGTTCCCAGCAAGTACAGTGTTTTGGACTGAAGAGGAGCTACTGTTCTTGTCAGTTTCCTAAGCAGAGTTGAACTAGATATGGCCCCTGTGTGTAGGAAGAACAGTTCTTTTGTTCTGAGCAAGCTCACTGTTCGAACCCATAAGAAACACAGTAGAGTAGAAGAGTGCTCTTTTCTCAAAAGCAGAGTGTGTTTCTTGTAAGGCGAGCTAGCATTTGTTTCCCAGTCCTAAATGGAGTTGAATCACATGCAGTTTCTGGTCCTACGAGCAAGAGTTGTTTTATGGAAAGAAGAGTCACTATTGCGCTGCCATTGCCATACACAGGACAAATAGCACTCGCGTCTGTTGGCAGCAAGTACAGTGTATTGGACTGAAGAGGATCTACTGTTCTTGTCAGGTTCCTAAGCAGAATTGAACTAGATATGGCCGTGTGTAGGAAGCACAGTTCTTTTGTTCTGAGCAAGCTCACGTTTCGGACCCCATAGGAAACACAGTAGAGTAGAAGAGTGCTCTTTTTCTAAAGCAGAGTGTGTTTCTTGTAAGGCGAGCTAGCGTTTGTTTCCCACTCCTAAATGGAGTTGAATCACATGCAGTTTCTGGTCCTACGAGCAAGAGTTGTTTTCTGGTAAGGAAAGTCACTATTGTGCTCCCATTGCCAAAAAAGTGCAAATAGCACTCGTGTCTGTTCCCAGCAAGTACAGTGTATCGGACTGAAGAGGAGCTACTGTTCTTGTCAGTTTCCTAAGCAGAGTTGAACTAGATATGGCCCGTGTGTGTAGGAAGCACAGTTCTTTTGTTCTGAGCAAGCTCACTGTTTGGACCCCAAAGGATACACAGTAGAGTAGAAGAGTGCTCTTTTTCTAAAGCAGAGTGTGTTTCTTGTAAGGCGAGCTAGCATTTGTTTCGCAGTCCTAAATGGAGTTGAATCCCATGCAGTTTCTGGTACTATGAGCAAGAGTTGTTTTCTCGTAAGAAGAGTCACTATTGTGCTGGCATTGCCATACACAGGACAAATAGCACTGGCCTCTGTTCACAGCAAATACAGTGTATTGGACTGAAGAGGATCTGCTGTTCTTGTCAGGTTCCTAAGCAGAATTGAACTAGATATGGCCGTGTGTGTAGGAAGCACAGTTCTTTTGTTCTGAGCAACCTCACTGTTCGGACCCCATACAAAACACAGTAGAGTAGAAGAGTGCTCTTTTCTCTAAAGCAGAGTGTGTTTCTTGTAAGGCGAGCTCGCGTTTGTTTCCCAGTCCTAAATGGAGTTGAGTCACAGGCAGTTTTTGGACCTACCAGCAAGAGTTGTTTTCTGGTAAGAAGAGTCACAATTGTGCTCCAATTGCCTTACACAGTGCAAATAGCACTCGTGTCTGTTCCCAGCAAGTACAGTGTATTGGACTGAAGAGGAGCTACTGTTCTTGTCAGTTTCCTAAGCAGAGTTGAACTAGATAAGATCAGTGTGTGTAGGAAGCACAGTTCTTTTGTTCAGAGCAAGCTCACTGTTCGGACCCCATAGGAAACACAGTAGTGTAGAAGAGTGCTCTTTTCTCAAAAGAGGAGTGTGTTTCTTGTAAGACAAGCTAGCGTGTGTTTCCCAGTCTTAAATGGAGTTGAATCACATGCAGTTTCTGTCCTACGATCAAGAGTTGTTTTCTGGTAAGGAAAGTCACTTTTGTGCTCCCATTGCCATACACAGTGCAAATAGCACTTGCGTCTGTTCCCAGCAAGTACAGTGTATCGGACTGAAGAGGAGCTACTGTTCTTGTCAGTTTCCTAGGCAGAGTTGAACTAGATATGGCCCGTGCGTGGGAAGCACAGTTCTTTTGTTCTGAGCAAGCTCACTGTTCTGGCCCTATAGAAAAAACAGTAGAGTAGAGGAGTGCTCTTTTCTCAAAAGCAGAGAGTGTTTCTTTAAGGCGAGCTAGCGTTTATTTCCCAGTCCTAAATGGAGTTGAATCACATGCGGTTTCTGGTCCTATGAGCAAGAGTTGTTTTATGGTAAGAATAGTCACTATTGTGGTGCCAATCCCGTACACAGGACAAATAGCACTGGCCTCTGTTCCCAGCAAGTACAGTGTATTGGAATGAAGAGGATCTACTGTTCTTGTCAGGTTCCTAAGCAGAATTGAACTAGATATGGCCGTGTGTGTAGGAAGCACAGTTCTTTTGTTCTGAGCAAGCTCACTGTTCTGGTCATTTAGGAAACATAGTAGAGTAGAAGAGTGCTCTTTTCTCAAAAGTAGAGTGTGTTTCTTGTAAGGCAAGATAGAGTTTGTTTCCCAGTCCTAAATGGAGTTGAATCACATGCAGTTTTTTTTCCTACAAGCAAGAGTTGTTTTCTGGTAAGAAGAGTCACTATTGTGCTCCAATTGCCATACACAGTGCAAATAGCACTCCTGTCTGTTCCCAGCAAGTACAGTGTATTGGACTGAAGAGGAGCTACTGTTCTTGTCAGTTTCCTAAGCAGAGTTGAACTAGATATGGCCCGTGTGTGTAGGAAGCACAGTTCTTTTGTTCTGAGCAAGCTCACTGTTCAGACCCCAATGGAAACACAGTAGAGTAGAAGAGTGCTCTTTTCTCCAAAGCAGAGTGTGTTTCTTGTAAGGCGAGCTAGCGTTTGTTTCCCAGTCTGAAATGGAGTTGAATCCCATGCAGTTTCTGGTCCTACGAGCAAGAGTTGTTTTCTGGTAAGAAGAGTCACTATTGTGCTCCAATTGTCATACACAGGGCAAATAACACTGGCGTCTGTTCCCAGCATATACAGTGTATTGGACTGAAGAGGAGCTACTCTTCTTGTCAGTTTCCTAAGCAGAGTTGAACTAGATATGGCCCGTGTGTGTAGGAAGCACAGTTCTTATGTTCTGAGCAAGATCACTGTTCTGGCACTATAGGAAACACAGTAGAGAAGAATAGTACTCTTTTCTCAAAAGCAGAGTGTGTTTCTTGTAAGGCGAGCTAGCGTTTGTTTCCTAGTCCTAAATGGAGTTGAATCACATGCAGTTTTTGGTCCTATGAACAAGAGTTTTTTTCTGGTAAGAAAAGTCACATTATGCTCCCATTGCCATACACAGTGCAAATAGCACTCGCGTCTGTTCCCGGCAATTACAGTGTATTGGACTGAATAGGTGCTACTGTTCTTGTCAGTTTCCTAAGCAGAGTTGAACTAGATATGGTCCGTGTATAGGAAGCACAGTTCTTTTGTTCTGAGCAAGCTCACTGTTTGGACCCCATAGGATACACAGTAGAGTAGAAGAGTGCTCTTTTCTCTAAAGCAGAGTGTGTTTCTTGTAAGGTGAGCTAGCGTTTGTTTCGCAGTCCTAAATGGAGTTGAATCCCATGCAGTTTATGGTACTACGAGCAAGAGTTGTTTTCTTGTAAGAAGAGTCACTATTGTGCTGCCATTGCCATACAGAGGACAAATACCACTGGCCTCTGTTCGCAGCAAATACAGTGTATTGGACTGAAGAGGAGCTACTGTTCTTGTCAGTTTCCTAAGCAGAGTTGAACTATATATGCCTCGTGTGTGTAGGAAGCACAGTTCTTTTATTATGATCAAGCTCACTGATCGGACCCCATAGTAAACACTTTAGAGTAGAAGAGGGGTTTTCTCAAAAGCAGAGTGTGTTTCTTGTAAGGCGAGTTAGTGTTTGTTTCCCAGTCCTAAATGGAGTTGAATCACATGCAGTTTCTGTATTTACGAGCAAGAGTTGTTTTCTGGGAAGAAGAGTCACTATTGCGCTCCCATTGTCATACACAGGGCAAATACCACTCGCGTCTGTTCCCAGCAAGTACAATGTATTGGACTGAAGAGGATCTACTATTCTTGTCAGTTTCCTAAGCATATTGAACTAAATATAGTCGGTGTGTGTTGGAAGCACAGTTCTTTTGTTCTGAGCAAGCTCACTCATCTGGCCCTATAGGAAACACATTAGAGTAGAAGAGTGCCCTTTCCTAAAAGCAGAGTGTGTTTCTTGTAAGACGAGCTAGCATTTGTTTCCCAGTCCTAAATAAAGTTGAATCACATGCAGTTTCTGTTCCTACGAGCAAGAGTTGTTTTCTGGTTAGAAGAGTCACTATTGTGCTCCCATTGTAATACACAGGGCAAATAGCACTGGCGTCTATTCCCAGCATGTACAGTGTATTGGACTGAAGAGGATCTACTGTTCTTGTCAGTTTCCTAAGCAGAATTGAACTAGATATGGCCGTGTGTGTAGGAAGCACAGTTCTTTTGTTCTGAGCAAGCTCACTGTTTTGGCCCTATAGGAAACACAGTAGAGTAGAAGAGTGCCCTTTTCTCAAAAGCAGAGTGTGTTTCTTGTAAGGCGAGCTAGCATTTATTTTTCAGTCCTAAATGGAGTTGAATCACATGAAGTTTCTGGTCTTACGAGCAAGAGTTGTTTTCTGGTAAGAAGAGTCACTATTGCGCTCCCATTGACACACACAGGTAAAATGGCACTGGCATCTGTTCCCAGCATGTACAGTGTATTATACTGAAGAGGATCTACTGTCCTTGTCAGTTTCTTATGCAGAATTGATCTAGATATGGCCCGTGTGTGTAGGAAGCACAATTCTTTTGTTCTGAGCAAGCTCATTGTTCTGGCTGTATAGGAAACACAGTAGAGTAGAAGAGTGCCCTTTCCTAAAAGCAGAGTGTGTTTCTTGTAAGACGAGCTAGCGTTTGTTTCCCAGTCCTAAATGGAGTAAAATCACATGCAGTTTCTGTTCCTATGAGCAAGAGTTGTTTTCTGGTAAGAAGTGTCACTATTGCGCTCCCATTTTAATACACAGGGCAAATAGCACTGGCTTCTATTCCAAGCAGGTACAGTGTATTGGACTGAAGAGGATCTACTGTTCTTGTCAGTTTCCTAAGCAGAATTGAACTAGATATGGCCGTGTGTGTAGGAAGCACAGTTCTTTTGTTCTGAGCAAGCTCACTGTTTTGGCCCTATAGGAAACACAGTAGAGTAGAAGAGTGCCCTTTTCTCAAAAGCAGAGGATGTTTCTTGTAAGGCAAGCTAGCGTTTGTTATTCAGTCCTAAATGGAGTTGAATCACATGTAGTTTCTGGTCCTACGAGCAAGAGTTGTTTTCTGGAAAGAAGAGTCACTATTGCGCTCCCATTGTCATACACAGGGCAAATATCACTGGCGTCTGTTCCCAGCAAGTACAGTGTATGGAACTGAAGAGGATCTACTGTTCTTGTCAGTTTCCTAAGCAGAATTGAACTAGATATGGCCGTGTGTGTAGGAAGCACAGTTCTTTTGTTCTGAGCATGCTCACTGTTCTGGCCCTATAGGAAACCCATAGAGTAGAAGAGTGCTCTTTTCTCAAAAGCAGAGTGTGTTTCTTGTAAGGCGAGCTAGCATTTGTTTCCCAGTCCTAAATGGAGTTGAATCACATGCAGTTTTTGGTCCTACGAGCAAGAGTTGTTTTCTGGTAAGGAAAGTCACTATTGCCCTCCCATTGCCACACACAGTGCAAATAGGACTCGCGTCTGTTCCCATCAAGTACAGTGTATTAGACTGAAGAGGAGCTACTGTTCTTGTCAGTTTCCTAAGCAGAGTTGAACTAGATATGGCCCATGTGTGTAGGAAGCACAGTTCTTTTGTTCTGAGCAAGCTCACTGTTCGGACCTCTTAGGAAACACAGTAGAGTAGAAGAGTGCTCTTTTCTCAAAAGTAGAGTGTGTTTCTTGTAAGGCGAGCTAGTGTTTGTTTCTAAGTCCTAAATGGAGTTAAATCACATGCAGTTTCTGGTCCTATGAGCAAGAGTTGTTTTCTGGTAAGAAGAGTCACTATTGCCCTCCCATTGTCATACACAGGGCAAATATCACTGGCGTCTGTTCCCAGCATGTACAGTGTATTGGACTGAAGAGGAGCTACTGTTCTTGTCAGTTTCCTAAGCAGAATTGAACTAGATATGGCCTTGTGTGTAGGAAGCACTGTGCTTTTGTACTGAGCAAGCTCACTGTTTGAACCCATAGGAAACACAGTAGAGTAGAAGAGTGATCTTTTCTCAAAAGCAGAGTGTGTTTCTTGTAAGGCGAGCTAGCATTTGTTTGCCAGTTGTAAATGGAGTTCAATCACATGCAGTTTCTGGTCCTATGAGCAAGATTTGGTTTCTGGTAAGAAGAGTCACTATTGTGCTCCCATTGCCATACACAGTGCAAATAGCACTGACGTCTGTTCCCAGCAAGTACAGTGTATTGGACTTAAGAGGAGCTACTGTTCTTGTCAGTTTCCTAAGCAGAGTTGAACTAGA
The DNA here is from genome assembly GCF_949786415.1 of Peromyscus eremicus. Taxonomy (NCBI): domain Eukaryota; kingdom Metazoa; phylum Chordata; class Mammalia; order Rodentia; family Cricetidae; genus Peromyscus; species Peromyscus eremicus. The sequence goes on along the minus strand of NW_026734378.1, from coordinate 480,715 downwards.
TATGGCCCCTGTGTGTAGGTAGAACAGTTCTTTTGTTCTGAGCAAGCTCACTGTTCGGACAACATAGGAAACACAGTAGAGTAGAAGAGTGCTCTTTTCTCAAAAGCAGAGTGTGTTTCTTGTAAGGTGAGCTAGGGTTTGTTTCCCAGTCTGAAATGGAGTTGAATCCCATGCAGTTTCTGGTCCTACGAGCAAGAGTTGTTTTAAGGTAAGAAGAGTCACTATTGTGCTCCCATTGCCATATACAGTGCAAATAGCACTTGTGTCTGTTCCCAGAAAGTACAGTGTATTGGACTGAAGAGGAGCTACTCTTCTTGTCAGTTTCCTAAGCAGAGTTGAACTAGATATGGCCCGTGTGTGTAGGAAGCACAGTTCTTTTGTTTTGAGCAAGCTCACTGTTCGGACCCCATAGGAAACACAGTAGAGTAGAAGAGTGCTCGTTTCTCAAATTAGAGTGTGTTTCTTGTAAGGCGAGCTAGCGTTTGTTTCCCAGTCCTAAATGACGTTGAATCACATGCAGTTTCCGGCCCTTGAGCAAGAGTTGTTTTCGGGGAAGAAGAGTCAGTATTGTGCTCCCATTGACATGCACAGGGCAAATAGCACTGGCGTCTGTTCCCAGCATATACAGTGTATTGGACTGAAGAGGAGCTACTGTTCTTGTCAGTTTCCTAAGCAGAGTTGAACTAGATATGGCCCCTGTGTGTAGGAAGCACAGGTCTTTTGTTCTGAGCAACCTGACTGTTCTGGCCCTAAAGGAAACACAGTAGAGTAGAAGACTGTTCTTTTCTCAAAAGCAGAGTGTGTTTCTTGTAAGGAGAGCTAGCGTTTGTTTCCCAGTCCTAAATGGAGTTGAACCACATGCAGTTTCTGGTCCTATGAGCAAGAGTTGTTTTCTGGTAAGGAAAGTCACTATTGTGCTCCCATTGCCATACACAGTGCAAATAGCTCTCGCATCTGTTCCCAGCAAGTACAGTGTACTGGACTGAAGAGAATCTACTGTTCTTATCAGTTTCCTAAGCAGAGTTAAACTAGATATGGCCCGTGTGTGTAGGAAGCTCAGTTCTTTTGTTCTGAGCAAGCTCACTGTTCGGACCCCATAGGAAACACAGAAGAGTAGAAGAGTGGTCTTTTCTCAAAAGCAGAGTGTGTTTCTTGTACGGAGAGCTCGTGTTTGTTTCCCAGTCCTAAATGGAGTTGAATCACATGCAGTTTCCGGCCCTTGAGCAAGAGTTGTTTTCTGGTAAGAAGAGGCACTATTGTGTTTCCATTGTCATACACAGGGCAAATAGCACTGGCGTCTGTTCCCAGCAAGCACAGTGTATCGGACTGAAGAGTAGCTTCTGTTCTTGTCAGTTTCCTAAGCAGAGTTGAACTAGATATGGCCCGTGTGTGTAGGAAGCACAGTTATTATGTTCTGAGCAATGTCACTGTTCTGGCAATATAGGAAACACAGTAGAGAAGAATAGTACTCTTTTCTCAAAAGCAAGTGTGTTTCTTGTAAGGCGAGCTAGCGTTTGTTTCCTAGTCCTAAATGGAGTTGAATCACATGCAGTTTTTGGTCCTATGAACAAGAGTTGTTTTCTGGTAAGAAAAGTCACATTGCGCTCCCATTGCCATACACAGTGCAAATAGCACTCGTGTCTGTTCCCAGCAAGTACAGTGTATTGGACTGAATAGATGCTACTGTTCTTGTCAGTTTCCTAAGCAGAGTTGAACTAGATATGATCCGTGTGTGTAGGAAGCACAGTTCTTTTGTTCTGAGCAAGCTCACTGTTTGGACCCCATAGGATACACAGTAGAATAGAAGAGTTCTCTTTTCTCTAAAGCAGAGTGTGTTTCTTGTAAGGCGAGCTAGCATTTGTTTCGCAGTCCTAAATGGAATTGAATACCATGCACTTTATGGTACTAAGAGCAAGAGTTGTTTTCTGGTAAGAAGAGTCACTATTGTGCTGCCATTGCCATACACAGGACAAATACCACTGGCCTCTGTTCGCAGCAAGTACAGTGTATTGGACTGAAGAGGATCTACTGTTTTTGTCAGCTTCCTAAGCAGAATTGAACTAGATATGACCGTGTGTGTAGGAAGCACAGTTCTTTTGTTCTGAGCAAGTTCACTGTTCGGACCACATAGGAAACACAGTACAGTAGAATAGTGCTCTTTTCTCTAAAGCAGAGTGTGTTTCTTGTAAGGTGAGCTTGCGTTTGTTTCCCAGTCCTAAGTGGAGTTGAGTCACAGGCAGGTTTTGGTCCTACGAGCATGAGTTCTTTTCTGGTAAGAAGAGTCACTATTGCGCTCCAAACGCCATACACAGTGTAAATAGCACTCGCGTCTGTTCCCAGCAAGTACAGTGTATCGGAATGAAGAGGATCTACTGTTCTTGTCAGTTTCCTAGGCAGAGTTGAACTAGATATGGCCCGTGTGTGGGAAGCACAGTTCTTTTGTTCTGAGCAAGCTCACTGTTCGGACCCCATAGGAAACACAGTAGAGTAGAAGAGTGCTCTTTTCTCAAAAGCAGAGTGTATTTCATGTAAGGCAAGCTAGCATTTGTTTCCTAGTCCTAAATGGAGTTGAATCACATGCAGTTTCTGGGCCTACGAGCAAGAGTTGTTTTCTGGTAAGAAGATTCACTATCGTGCTCCCATTGCCATACACAGTGCAAATAGCACTCGCGTCTGTTCCCAGCAAGCACAGTGTATCGGACTGAAGAGGAGCTACTGTTCTTGTCAGTTTCCTAAGCAGAGTTGAACTAGATATGGCCCGTGTGTGGGAAGCACAGTTCTTTTGTTCTGAGCAAGCTCACTGTTCTGGCCCTATAGGAAACACAGTAGAGTAGAAGAGTGCTCTTTTCTCAAAAGCAGAGTGTGTTTCTTGTAATGCTAGCTAGCGTTTGTTTCCTAGTCCTAAATGGAGTTGAATCCCATGCAGTTTCTGGTCCTATGAGCAAGAGTTGTTTTCTGGTAAGAAGAGTCCCTATTGCGTTCCCATTGTCATACACAGTGCAAATAGCACTCATGTCTGTTCCCAGCATGTACAGTGTATTGGACTGAAGAGGAGTTACTGTTCTTGTCAGTTTCCTAAGGAGAGTTGAACTAGATATGGCCCGTGTGTGTAGGAAGCACAGTTCTTTTGTTTTGAGCAAGCTCACTGTTCGGACCCCATAGGAAAAACAGTAGAGTAGAAGAGTGCTCGTTTCTCAAAAGCAGAGTGTGTTTCTTGTAAGGCGAGCTAGCGTTTGTATCCCAGTCCTAAATGGAGTTGAACCACATGCAGTTTCTGGTCCTATGAGCAAGAGTTGTTTTCTGGTAAGGAAAGTCACTATTGCGCTCCCATTGCCATACACAGGGCAAATAGCACTGGCGTCTGTTCCCAGCATGTAAAGTGTATTGGACTGAAGAGGATCTACTGTTTTTGTCAGCTTCCTAAGCAGAATTGAACTAGATATGGCAGTGTGTGTAGGAAGCACAGTTCTTCTTTTCTGAGCAAGCTCACTGTTTGGACCCCATAGGAAACACAGTAGAGTAGAAGAGTGCTCTTTTGGCAAAAGCCGAATGTGTTTCTTGTAAGGTGAGCTTGCGTTTGTTTCCCAGTCTTAAATGGAGTTGAGTAACATGTAGTTTTTGGTCGTACGAGCAAGAGTTGTTTTCTGATAAGAAGAGTCACTACTGCACTCCCATTGCCAAACACAGTACAAATAGCACTTGTGTCTGTTCCCAGCGAGTACAGTGTATTGGTCTTAGGAGGAGCTACTCTTCTTGTCAGTTTCCTAAGCAGAGTTGAACTAGATATGGCCCGTGTGTGTAGGAAGCACAGTTCTTTTGTTTTGAGCAAGCTCACTGTTCGGACCCCATAGGAAACACAGTAGAGTAGAAGAGTGCTCGTTTCTCAAAAGCAGAGTGTGTTTCTTGTAAGGCGAGCTAGCGTTTGTTTCCCAGTCTTAAATGGAGTTGAATCACATGCAGTTTCCGGCCCTCGAGCAAGAGTTGTTTTCGGGGAAGAAGAGTCAGTATTGTGCTCCCATTTACATGCACAGGGCAAATAGCACTGGCGTCTGTTCCCAGCATATACAGTGTATTGGACTGAAGAGGAGCTACTGTTCTTGTCAGTTTCCTAAGCAGAGTTGAACTAGATATGGCCCCTGTGTGTAGGAAGCACAGTTCTTTTGTTCTGAGCAACCTGACTGTTCTGGCCCTAAAGGAAACACAGTAGAGTAGAAGACTGTTCTTTTCTCAAAAGCAGAGTGTGTTTCTTGTAAGGCGAGCTAGCGTTTGTTTCCCAGTCCTAAATGGAGTTGAACCACATGCAGTTTCTGGTCCTATGAGCAAGAGTTGTTTTCTGGTAAGGAAAGTCACTATTGCGCTCCCATTGCCATACACAGTGCAAATAGCACTCGCGTCTGTTCCCAGCAAGTACAGTGTACTGTACTGAAGAGAATCTACTGTTCCTATCAGTTTCCTAAGCAGAGTTAAACTAGATATGGCCATGTGTGTAGGAAGCTCAGTTCTTTTGTTCTGAGCAAGCTCACTGTTCGGACCCCATCGGAAACACAGTAGAGTAGAAGAGTGCTCGTTTCTCAAAAAGCAGAGTGTGTTTCTTGTAAGGCGAGCTAGCGTTTGTTTCCCAGTCTTAAATGGTGTTGAATGACATGCAGTTTCCGGCCCTTCGAGCAAGAGTTGTTTTTGGGGAAGAAGAGTCACTATTGTGCTTCCATTGCCATACACAGGGCAAATAGCACTGGCGTCTGTTCCCAGCTTGTACAGTGTATTGGACTGAAGAGGAGCTACTGTTCTTGTCAGTTTCCTAAGCAGAATTGAACTAGATATGGCCGTGTGTGTAGGAAGCAAAGTTCCTTTGTTCTGAGCATGCTAACTGTTCTGGCCCTATAGGAAACCCATAGAGTAGAAGAGTGCTCTTTTCTCAAAAGCAGAGTGAGTTTCCTGTAAGGCGAGCTAGCATTTGTTACCCAGTCCTAAATGGAGTTGAATCACATGCAGTTTTTGGTCCTATGAGCAAGAGTTGTTTTCTGGTAAGGAAAGTCACTATTGCCCTCCCATTGCCACACACAGTGCAAATAGGACTCGCGTCTGTTCCCATCAAGTACAGTGTATTGGACTTAAGAGGAGCTACTGGTCTTGTCAGTTTCTAAAGCAGAGTTGAACTAGATATGGCCCCTGTGTGTAGGAAGAACAGTTCTTTTGTTCTGAGCAAGCTCACTGTTCGGACCACATAGGAAACACAGTAGAGTAGAAGAGTGCTCTTTTCTCAAAAGCAGAGTGTGTTTCTTTTAAGGCGAGCGAGCGTTTGTTTCCCAGTCCTAAATGGAGTTGAATCACATGCAGTTTCTGGTTCTATGAGCAAGAGTTGTTTTATGGTAAGAAGAGTCACTATTGCGCTACCATTGCCATACACAGGACAAATAGCACTGGCGTCTGTTCCCAGCAAGTACAGTGTATTGGACTGAAGAGGATCTACTGTTCTTGTCAGGTTCCTAAGCAGAATTGAACTAGATATGGCCGTGTATGTAGGAAGCACAGTTCTTTTGTTCTGAGCAAGCTCACTGTTTGGACCCCATAGGATACACAGTAGAGTAGAAGAGTTCTCTTTTCTCTAAAGCAGAGTGTGTTTCTTGTAAGGCGAGCTAGCATTTGTTTCGCAGTCCTAAATGGAATTGAATACCATGCACTTTATGGTACTAAGAGCAAGAGTTGTTTTCTGGTAAGAAGAGTCACTATTGTGCTGCCATTGCCATACACAGGACAAATACCACTGGCCTCTGTTCGCAGCAAGTACAGTGTATTGGACTGAAGAGGACCTACTGTTTTTGTCAGCTTCCTAAGCAGAATTGAACTAGATATGACCGTGTGTGTAGGAAGCACAGTTCTTTTGTTCTGAGCAAGTTCACTGTTCGGACCACATAGGAAACACAGTACAGTAGAATAGTGCTCTTTTCTCTAAAGCAGAGTGTGTTTCTTGTAAGGTGAGCTTGCGTTTGTTTCCCAGTCCTAAGTGGAGTTGAGTCACAGGCAGGTTTTGGTCCTACGAGCATGAGTTCTTTTCTGGTAAGAAGAGTCACTATTGCGCTCCAAACGCCATACACAGTGCAAATAGCACTCGCGTCTGTTCCCAGCAAGTACAGTGTATCGGAATGAAGAGGATCTACTGTTCTTGTCAGTTTCCTAGGCAGAGTTGAACTAGATATGGCCCGTGTGTGGGAAGCACAGTTCTTTTGTTCTGAGCAAGCTCACTGTTCGGACCCCATAGGAAACACAGTAGAGTAGAAGAGTGCTCTTTTCTCAAAAGCAGAGTGTATTTCATGTAAGGCAAGCTAGCATTTGTTTCCTAGTCCTAAATGGAGTTGAATCACATGCAGTTTCTGGGCCTACGAGCAAGAGTTGTTTTCTGGTAAGAAGATTCACTATCGTGCTCCCATTGCCATACACAGTGCAAATAGCACTCGCGTCTGTTCCCAGCAAGCACAGTGTATCGGACTGAAGAGGAGCTACTGTTCTTGTCAGTTTCCTAAGCAGAGTTGAACTAGATATGGCCCGTGTGTGGGAAGCACAGTTCTTTTGTTCTGAGCAAGCTCACTGTTCTGGCCCTATAGGAAACACAGTAGAGTAGAAGAGTGCTCTTTTCTCAAAAGCAGAGTGTGTTTCTTGTAATGCTAGCTAGCGTTTGTTTCCTAGTCCTAAATGGAGTTGAATCCCATGCAGTTTCTGGTCCTATGAGCAAGAGTTGTTTTCTGGTAAGAAGAGTCACTATTGCGTTCCCATTGTCATACACAGTGCAAATAGCACTCATGTCTGTTCCCAGCATGTACAGTGTATTGGACTGAAGAGGAGTTACTGTTCTTGTCAGTTTCCTAAGGAGAGTTGAACTAGATATGGCCCGTGTGTGTAGGAAGCACAGTTCTTTTGTTTTGAGCAAGCTCACTGTTCGGACCCCATAGGAAAAACAGTAGAGTAGAAGAGTGCTCGTTTCTCAAAAGCAGAGTGTGTTTCTTGTAAGGCGAGCTAGCGTTTGTATCCCAGTCCTAAATGGAGTTGAACCACATGCAGTTTCTGGTCCTATGAGCAAGAGTTGTTTTCTGGTAAGGAAAGTCACTATTGCGCTCCCATTGCCATACACAGGGCAAATAGCACTGGCGTCTGTTCCCAGCATGTAAAGTGTATTGGACTGAAGAGGATCTACTGTTTTTGTCAGCTTCCTAAGCAGAATTGAACTAGATATGGCAGTGTGTGTAGGAAGCACAGTTCTTCTTTTCTGAGCAAGCTCACTGTTTGGACCCCATAGGAAACACAGTAGAGTAGAAGAGTGCTCTTTTGGCAAAAGCCGAATGTGTTTCTTGTAAGGTGAGCTTGCGTTTGTTTCCCAGTCTTAAATGGAGTTGAGTAACATGTAGTTTTTGGTCGTACGAGCAAGAGTTGTTTTCTGATAAGAAGAGTCACTACTGCACTCCCATTGCCAAACACAATACAAATAGCACTTGTGTCTGTTCCCAGCGAGTACAGTGTATTGGTCTTAGGAGGAGCTACTCTTCTTGTCAGTTTCCTAAGCAGAGTTGAACTAGATATGGCCCGTGTGTGTAGGAAGCACAGTTCCTTAATTCTGAGCAAGCTCACTGTTCGGACCACGTAGGAAACACAGTAGAGTAGAAGAGTGCTCTTTTCTCAAAAGCAGAGTGTGTTTCTTGTAATGCTAGCTAGCGTTTGTTTCCCAGTCCTAAATGGAGTTGAACCCCATGCAGGTTCAGGTCCTATGAGCAAGAGTTGTTTTCTGGTAAGAAGAGTCACTATTGTGTTCCCATTGTCATACACAGTGCAAATAGCACTCGCGTCTGTTCCCAGCATGTACAGTGTATTGGACTGAAGAGGAGTTACTGTTCTTGTCAGTTTCCTAAGCAGAGTTGAACTAGATATGGCCCGTGTGTGTAGGAAGCACAGTTCTTTTGTTTTGAGCAAGCTCACTGTTCGGACCCCATAGGAAACACAGTAGAGTAGAAGAGTGCTCGTTTCTCAAAAGCAGAGTGTGTTTCTTGTAAGGCGAGCTAGCGTTTGTTTCCCAGTCTTAAATGGAGTTGAATCACATGCAGTTTCCGGCCCTCGAGCAAGAGTTGTTTTTGGGGAAGAAGAGTCAGTATTGTGCTCCCATTTACATGCACAGGGCAAATAGCACTGGCGTCTGTTCCCAGCATATACAGTGTATTGGACTGAAGAGGAGCTACTGTTCTTGTCAGTTTCCTAAGCAGAGTTGAACTAGATATGGCCCCTGTGTGTAGGAAGCACAGTTCTTTTGTTCTGAGCAACCTGACTGTTCTGGCCCTAAAGGAAACACAGTAGAGTAGAAGACTGTTCTTTTCTCAAAAGCAGAGTGTGTTTCTTGTAAGGCGAGCTAGCGTTTGTTTCCCAGTCCTAAATGGAGTTGAACCACATGCAGTTTCTGGTCCTATGAGCAAGAGTTGTTTTCTGGTAAGGAAAGTCACTATTGCGCTCCCATTGCCATACACAGTGCAAATAGCACTCGCGTCTGTTCCCAGCAAGTACAGTGTACTGTACTGAAGAGAATCTACTGTTCCTATCAGTTTCCTAAGCAGAGTTAAACTAGATATGGCCATGTGTGTAGGAAGCTCAGTTCTTTTGTTCTGAGCAAGCTCACTGTTCTGGCCCTATAGGAAACACAGTAGAGTAGAAGAGTGCTCGTTTCTCAAAAAGCAGAGTGTGTTTCTTGTAAGGCGAGCTAGCGTTTGTTTCCCAGTCTTAAATGGTGTTGAATGACATGCAGTTTCCGGCCCTTCGAGCAAGAGTTGTTTTTGGGGAAGAAGAGTCACTATTGTGCTTCCATTGCCATACACAGGGCAAATAGCACTGGCGTCTGTTCCCAGCTTGTACAGTGTATTGGACTGAAGAGGAGCTACTGTTCTTGTCAGTTTCCTAAGCAGAATTGAACTAGATATGGCCGTGTGTGTAGGAAGCAAAGTTCCTTTGTTCTGAGCATGCTAACTGTTCTGGCCCTATAGGAAACCCATAGAGTAGAAGAGTGCTCTTTTCTCAAAAGCAGAGTGTGTTTCCTGTAAGGCGAGCTAGCATTTGTTACCCAGTCCTAAATGGAGTTGAATCACATGCAGTTTTTGGTCCTATGAGCAAGAGTTGTTTTCTGGTAAGGAAAGTCACTATTGCCCTCCCATTGCCACACACAGTGCAAATAGGACTCGCGTCTGTTCCCATCAAGTACAGTGTATTGGACTTAAGAGGAGCTACTGGTCTTGTCAGTTTCTAAAGCAGAGTTGAACTAGATATGGCCCCTGTGTGTAGGAAGAACAGTTCTTTTGTTCTGAGCAAGCTCACTGTTCGGACCACATAGGAAACACAGTAGAATAGAAGAGTGCTCTTTTCTCAAAAGCAGAGTGTGTTTCTTTTAAGGCGAGCGAGCGTTTGTTTCCCAGTCCTAAATGGAGTTGAATCACATGCAGTTTCTGGTTCTATGAGCAAGAGTTGTTTTATGGTAAGAAGAGTCACTATTGCGCTACCATTGCCATACACAGGACAAATAGCACTGGCGTCTGTTCCCAGCAAGTACAGTGTATTGGACTGAAGAGGATCTACTGTTCTTGTCAGGTTCCTAAGCAGAATTGAACTAGATATGGCCGTGTATGTAGGAAGCACAGTTCTTTTCTTCTGAGCAAGCTCACTGTTCGGAACCCATAGGAAACACAGTAGAGTAGAAGAGTGCTCTTTTCTCAAAAGCAGAGTGTGTTTCATGTAAGGAGAGCTAGCGTTTGTTTCCCAGTACTAAATGGAGTTGAATCACATGCAATTTCTGGTCCTATGAACAAGAGCTTTTTTCTGGTAAGGAAAGTCATATTGCGCTCCCTTTGCCATACACAGTGCAAATAGCACTCGCGTCTGTTCCCAGCAAGTACAGTGTATTGGACTGAATAGGTGCTACTGTTCTTGTCAGTTTCCTAAGCAGAGTTGAACTAGATATGGCCCGTGTGTGTAGGAAGCACAGTTCCTTTGTTCTGAGCAAGCTCACTGTTTGGACCCCAAAGGATACACAGTAGAGTAGAAGAGTGCTCTTTTCTCTAAAGCAGAGTGTGTTTCTTGTAAGGTGAGCTAGCGTTTGTTTCGCAGTCCTAAATGGAGTTGAATCCCATGCAGTTTCTGGTACTACGAGCAAGAGTTGTTTTCTGGTAAGAAGAGTCACTATTGTGCTGCCTTTGTCATACACAGGACAAATAGCACTGGCCTCTGTTCACAGCAAATACAGTGTATTGGACTGAAGAGGATCTGCTGTTCTTGTCAGGTTCCTAAGCAGAATTGAACTAGATATGGCCGAGTGTGTAGGAATCACAGTTCTTTTGTTCAGAGCAAGCTCACTGTTCGGACCCCATAGGAAACACAGTAGTGTAGAAGAGTGCTCTTTTCTCAAAAGTAGAGTGTGTTTCTTGTAAGGCAAGCTAGCGTTTGTTTCCCAGTCTTAAATGGAGTTGAATCACATGCAGTTTCTGTCCTACGATCAAGAGTTGTTTTCTGGTAAGGAAAGTCACATTTGTGCTCCCATTGCCATACAAAGTGCAAATAGCACTCGTGTCTGTTCCCAGCAAGTACAGTGTATCGGACTGAAGAGGAGCTACTGTTCTTGTCAGTTTCCTAGGCAGAGTTGAACTAGATATGGCCCGTGTGTGGAAAGCACAGTTCTTTTGTTCTGAGCAAGCTCACTGTTCTGGCCCTGTAAGAAAAACAGTAGAGTAGAAGAGTGCTCTTTTCTCAAAAGCAGAGTGTGTTTCTTGTAAGGCGAGCTAGCGTTTATTTCCCAGTCCTAAATGGAGTTGAATCACATGCGGTTTCTGGTCCTACGAGCAAGAGTTGTTTTATGGTAAGAATAGTCACTATTGCGCTGCCAATCCCGTACACAGGACAAATAGCACTGGCGTCTGTTCCCAGCAAGTACAGTGTATTGGAATGAAGAGGATCTACTGTTCTTGTCAGGTTCCTAAGCAGAATTGAACTAGATATGGCCGTGTGTGTAGGAAGCACAGTTCTTTTGTTCTGAGCAAGCTCACGTTTCGGACCCCATAGGAAACACAGTAGAGTAGAAGAGTGCTCTTTTCTCAAAAGCAGAGTGTGTTTCTTGTAAGGCGAGCTAGCGTTTGTTTCCCAGTCCTAAATGGAGTTGAATCACATGTAGTTTCTGGTCCTACGAGCAAGAGTTGTTTTCTGGTAAGAAGAGTCACTCTTGCGCTCCCATTGTCATACACAGGGCAAATAGCACTGGCGTCTGTTCCCAGTAAGTACAGTGTATGGAACTGAAGAGGATCTACTGTTCTTGTCAGTTTCCTAAGCAGAATTGAACTAGATATGGCCGTGTGTGTAGGAAGCACAGTTCTTTTGTTCTGAGCATGCTCACTGTTCTGGCCCTATAGGAAACCCATAGAGTAGAAGAGTGCTCTTTTCTCAAAAGCAGAGTGTGTTTCTTGTAAGGCGAGCTAGCATTTGTTTCCCAGTCCTAAATGGAGTTGAATCACATGCAGTTTTTGGTCCTACGAGCAAGAGTTGTTTTCTGGTAAGGAAAGTCACTATTGCCCTCCCATTGCCACACACAGTGCAAATAGGACTCGCGTCTGTTCCCATCAAGTACAGTGTATTGGACTGAAGAGGAGCTACTGTTCTTGTCAGTTTCCTAAGCAGAGTTGAACTAGATATGGCCTTATGTGTAGGAAGCACAGTTCTTTTGTTCTGAGCAAGCTCACTGTTCTGAACTCTTAGGAAACACAGTAGAGTAGAAGAGTGCTCTTTTCTCAAAAGTAGAGTGTGTATCTTGTAAGGCGAGCTAGTGTTTGTTTCTAAGTCCTAAATGAAGTTAAATCACATGCAGTTTCTGGTCCTATGAGCAAGAGTTGTTTTCTGGTAAGAAGAGTCACTATTGCGCTCCCATTGTCATACACAGGGCAAATATCACTGGCGTCTGTTCCCAGCATATACAGTGTATTGGACTGAAGAGGAGCTACTGCTCTTGTCAGTTTCCTAAGCAGAATTGAACTAGATATGGCCTTGTGTGTAGGAAGCACAGTGCTTTTGTACTGAGCAAGCTCACTGTTTGAACCCATAGGAAACACAGTAGAGTAGAAGAGTGATCCTTTCTCAAAAGCAGAGTGTGTTTCTTGTAAGGCGAGCTAGCATTTGTTTCCCAGTCGTAAATGGAGTTCAATCACATGCAGTTTCTGGTCCTATGAGCAAGATTTGGTTTCTGGTAAGAAGAGTCACTATTGTGCTCCCATTGCCATACACAATGCAAATAGCACTGACGTCTGTTCCCAGCAAGTACAGTGTTTTGGACTGAAGAGGAGCTACTGTTCTTGTCAGTTTCCTAAGCAGAGTTGAACTAGATATGGCCCCTGTGTGTAGGAAGAACAGTTCTTTTGTTCTGAGCAAGCTCACTGTACGGACCACATAGGAAACACAGTAGAGTAGAAGAGTGCTCTTTTCTCAAAAGCAGAGTGTGTTTCTTGTAAGGTGAGCTAGCATTTGTTTCCCAGTCTGAAATGGAGTTTAATCCCATGCAGTTTCTGGTCCTACGAGCAAGAATTGTTTTCTGGTAAGAAGAGTCACCATTGCGCTCCCATTGCCATATACAGTGCAAATAGCACTTGTGTCTGTTCCCAGAAAGTACAGTGTATTGGACTGAAGAGGAGCTACTGTTCTTGTCAGTTTCCTAAGCAGAGTTGAACTAGATATGGCCGTGTGTGTAGGAAGCACAGTTCATTTGTTCTGAGCAAGCTCACTGTTTGGACCCCATAGGAAACACAGTAGAGTAGAAGAGTGCTCTTTTCTCAAAATCAGAGTGTTATATTTGTAAGGCGAGCTAGCGTTTGTTTCCCAGTCCTAAATGGAGTTGAATCACATGCAGTTTCTTGTCCTACGAGCAAGAATTTTTTTCTGGTAAGAAGAGTCACTGTTGCGCTCCCATTGTCATACACAGGGCAAATAGCACTGGCGTCTGTTCCCAGCATGTACAGTGTATTGGACTAAAGAGGATCTACTGTTCTTGTCAGGTTCCTAAGCAGAATTGAACTAGATATGGCCGTGTGTGTAGGAAGCACAGTTCTTTTGTTCAGAGCAAGCTCACTGTTCGGACCCCATAGGAAACACAGTAGTGTAGAAGAGTGCTCTTTTCTCAAAAGTAGAGTGTGTTTCTTGTAAGGCAAGCTAGCGTTTGTTTCCCAGTCTTAAATGGAGTTGAATCACATGCAGTTTCTGTCCTACGATCAAGAGTTGTTTTCTGGTAAGGAAAGTCACTTTTGTGCTCCCATTGCCATACACAGTGCAAATAGCACTCGCGTCTGTTCCCAGCAAGTACAGTGTATCGGACTGAAGAGGATCTACTGTTCTTGTCAGTTTCCTAGGCAGAGTTGAACTAGATATGGCCCGTGTGTGGGAAGCACAGTTCTTTTGTTCTGAGCAAGCTCACTGTTCTGGCCCTATAGGAAAAACAGTAGAGTAGAAGAGTGCTCTTTTCTCAAAAGCAGAGTGTGTTTCTTGTAAGGCGATCTAGCGTTTATTTCCCAGTCCTAAATGGAGTTGAATCACATGCGGTTTCTGGTCCTACTAGCAAGAGTTGTTTTATGGTAAGAATAGTCACTATTGCGCTGCCAATCCCGTACACAGGACAAATAGCACTGGCGTCTGTTCCCAGCAAGTACAGTATATTGGAATGAAGAGGATCTACTGTTCTTGTCAGGTTCCTAAGCAGAACTGAACTAGATATGGCCGTGTGTGTAGGAAACACAGTTCTTTTGTTCTGAGCAAGCTCACTGTTCTGGCCCTTTAGGAAACACAGTAGATTAGAAGAGTGCTCTTTTCTCCAAAGCAGAGTGTGTTTCTTGTAAGGCGAGCTAGCATTTGTTTCCCAGTCCTAAATGGAGTTGAATCACATGCAGTTTCTGGTCCTACGAGCAAGAGTTGTTTTATGGAAAGAAGAGTCACTATTGCGCTGCCATTGCCATACACAGGACAAATAGCACTCGCGTCTGTTGCCAGCAAGTACAGTGTATTGGACTGAAGAGGATCTACTGTTCTTGTCAGGTTCCTAAGCAGAATTGAACTAGATATGGCCGTGTGTGTAGGAAGCACAGTTCTTTTGTTCTGAGGAAGCTCACTTTTCGGACCCCATAGGAAACACAGTAGAGTAGAAGAGTGCTCTTTTTCTAAAGCAGAGTGTGTTTCTTGTAAGGCGAGCTAGCGTTTGTTTCCCACTCCTAAATGGAGTTGAAAAACATGCAGTTTCTGGTCCTACGAGCAAGAGTTGTTTTCTGGTAAGGAAAGTCACTATTGTGCTCCCATTGCCAAAAAAGTGCAAATAGCACTCGTGTCTGTTCCCAGCAAGTACAGTGTATCGGACTGAAGAGGAGCTACTGTTCTTGTCAGTTTCCTAAGCAGAGTTGAACTAGATATGGCCCGTGTGTGTAGGAAGCACAGTTCTTTTGTTCTGAGCAAGCTCACTGTTTGGACCCCAAAGGATACACAGTAGAGTAGAAGAGTGCTCTTTTTCTAAAGCAGAGTGTGTTTCTTGTAAGGCGAGCTAGCATTTGTTTCGCAGTCCTAAATGGAGTTGAATCCCATGCAGTTTCTGGTACTATGAGCAAGAGTTGTTTTCTCGTAAGAAGAGTCACTATTGTGCTGGCATTGCCATACACAGGACAAATAGCACTGGCCTCTGTTCACAGCAAATACAGTGTATTGGACTGAAGAGGATCTGCTGTTCTTGTCAGGTTCCTAAGCAGAATTGAACTAGATATGGCCGTGTGTGTAGGAAGCACAGTTCTTTTGTTCTGAGCAACCTCACTGTTCAGACCCCATACAAAACACAGTAGAGTAGAAGAGTGCTCTTTTCTCTAAAGCAGAGTGTGTTTCTTGTAAGGCGAGCTCGCGTTTGTTTCCCAGTCCTAAATGGAGTTGAGTCACAGGCAGTTTTTGGACCTACGAGCAAGAGTTGTTTTCTGGTAAGAAGAGTCACAATTGTGCTCCAATTGCCTTGCACAGTGCAAATAGCACTCGTGTCTGTTCCCAGCAAGTACAGTGTATTGGACTGAAGAGGAGCTACTGTTCTTGTCAGTTTCCTAAGCAGAGTTGAACTAGATAAGATCAGTGTGTGTAGGAAGCACAGTTCTTTTGTTCAGAGCAAGCTCACTGTTCGGACCCCATAGGAAACACAGTAGTGTAGAAGAGTGCTCTTTTCTCAAAAGTAGAGTGTGTTTCTTGTAAGGCAAGCTAGCGTTTGTTTCCCAGTCTTAAATGGAGTTGAATCACATGCAGTTTCTGTCCTACGATCAAGAGTTGTTTTCTGGTAAGGAAAGTCACTTTTGTGCTCCCATTGCCATACACAGTGCAAATAGCACTCGCGTCTGTTCCCAGCAAGTACAGTGTATCGGACTGAAGAGGATCTAATGTTCTTGTCAGTTTCCTAGGCAGAGTTGAACTAGATATGGCCCGTGTGTGGGAAGCACAGTTCTTTTGTTCTGAGCAAGCTCACTGTTCTGGCCCTATAGGAAAAACAGTAGAGTAGAAGAGTGCTCTTTTCTCAAAAGCAGAGTGTGTTTCTTGTAAGGCGATCTAGCGTTTATTTCCCAGTCCTAAATGGAGTTGAATCACATGCGGTTTCTGGTCCTACTAGCAAGAGTTGTTTTATGGTAAGAATAGTCACTATTGCGCTGCCAATCCCGTACACAGGACAAATAGCACTGGCGTCTGTTCCCAGCAAGTACAGTGTATTGGAATGAAGAGGATCTACTGTTCTTGTCAGGTTCCTAAGCAGAACTGAACTAGATATGGCCGTGTGTGTAGGAAACACAGTTCTTTTGTTCTGAGCAAGCTCACTGTTCTGGCCCTTTAGGAAACACAGTAGAGTAGAAGAGTGCTCTTTTCTCAAAAGTAGAGTGTGTTTCTTGTAAGGCGATATAGAGTTTGTTTCCCAGTCCTAAATGGAGTTGAATCACATGCAGTTTTTTGTCCTACAAGCAAGAGTTGTTTTCTGGTAAGAATAGTCACTATTGTGCTCCAATTGCCATACACAGTGCAAATAGCACTCGTGTCTGTTCCCAGCAAGTACAGTGTATTGGACTGAAGAGGAGATACTGTTCTTGTCAGTTTCCTAAGCAGAGTTGAACTAGATATGGCCCGTGTGTGTAGGAAGCACAGTTCTTTTGTTCTGAGCAAGCTCACTGTTCTGGTCCTGTAAGAAACACAGTAGAGTAGAAGAGTGCTCTTTTCTCAAAAGCAGAGTGTGTTTCTTGTAAGTCGAGCTAGCATTTGTTTCCTAGTCCTAAATGGAGTTGAATCACATGCAGTTTCTGGTCCTACGAACAAGAGTTGTTTTCTGGTAAGGAAAGTCACTATTGCGCTCCCATTGCCATACACAGTGCAAATATCACTCGCGTCTGTTCCCAGCAAATACAGTGTATCGGATGAAGAGGAGCTACTATTCTTGTCAGTTTCCTAAGCAGAGTTGAACTAGATATTGTCCGTGTGTAGGAAGCACAGTTCTTTTGTTCTGAGCAAGCTCACTGTTCGGACCCCATACAAAACACAGTAGAGTAGAAGAGTGCTCTTTTCTCAAAAGCAGAGTGTGTTTCTTGTAAGGCAAGCTACCGTTTGTTTCCCAGTCCTAAATGGAGTTGAATCACATGTAGTTTATGGTCCTATGAGCAAGAGTTGTTTTCTGGTAAGAAGAGTCACTATTGCACTCCCATTGCCATACACAGGGCAAATAGCACTGGCGTCTGTTCCCAGCAAGTACAGTGTATGGAACTGAAGAGTATCTACTGTTCTTGTCAGTTTCCTAAGCAGAATTGAACTAGATATGGCCGTGTGTGTAGGAAGCACAGTTCTTTTGTTCTGAGCATGCTCACTGTTCTGGCCCTATAGGAAACCCATAGAGTAGAAGAGTGCTCTTTTCTCAAAAGCACAGTGTGTTTCTTGTAAGGCGAGCTAGCATTTGTTTCCCAGTCCTAAATGGAGTTGAATCACATGCAGTTTTTGGTCCTACGAGCAAGAGTAGTTTTCTTGTAAGGAAAGTCACTATTGCCCTCCCATTGCCACACACAGTGCAAATAGGTCTCGCGTCTGTTCCCATCAAGTACAGTGTATTGGACTGAAGAGGAGCTACTGTTCTTGTCAGTTTCCTAAGCAGAGTTGAACTAGATATGGCCCATGTGTGTAGGAAGCACAGTTCTTTCGTTCTGAGCAAGCTCACTGTTCGGACCTCATAGGAAACACAGTAGAGTAGAAGAGTGCTCTTTTCTCAAAAGTAGAGTGTGTTTCTTGTAAGGAGAGCTAGAGTTTGTTTCCCAGTCCTAAATGGAGTTAAATCACATGCAGTTTCTGGTCCTATGAGCAAGAGTTGTTTTCTGGTAAGAAGAGTCACTATTGCGCTCCCATTGTCATACACAGGGCAAATATCACTGGCGTCTGTTTCCAGCATGTACAGTGTATTGGACTGAAGAGGAGCTACTGTTCTTGTCAGATTCCTAAGCAGAATTGAACTAGATATGGCCTTGTGTGTAGGAAGCACAGTGCTTTTGTACTGAGCAAGCTCACTGTTCGAACGCATAGGAAACACAGTAGAGTAGAAGAGTGATCTTTTCTCAAAAGCAGAGTGTGTTTCTTGTAAGGCGAGCTAGCATTTGTTTCCCAGTCGTAAATGGAGTTCAATCACATGCAGTTTCTGGTCCTATGAGCAAGATTTGGTTTCTGGTAAGAAGAGTCACTATTTCGCTCCCATTGCCATACACAGTGCAAATAGCACTGGCGTCTGTTCCCAGCAATACAGTGTATTGGACTTAAGAGGAGCTACTGTTCTTTTCAGTTTCCTAAGCAGAGTTGAACTAGATATGGCCCCTGTGTGTAGGAAAAGCAGTTCTTTTGTTCTGAGCAAGCTAACTGTTCAGACCACATAGGAAACACAGTAGAATAGAAGAGTGCTCTTTTCTCAAAAGCAGAGTGTGTTTCTTGTAAGGTGAGCTAGTGTTTGTTTCCCAGTCTGAAATGGAGTTGAATCCCATGCAGTTTCTGGTCCTACGAGCAAGAGTTGTTTTCTGGTAAGAAGAGTCACTATTGCGCTCCCATTGCCATATACAGTGCAAATAGCACTTGCGTCTGTTCCCAGCAAGTACAGTGTATTGGACTGAAGAGGAGCTACTGTTCTTGTCAGTTTCCTAAGCAGAGTTGAACTAGATATGGCCGTGTGTGTAGGAAGCACAGTTTGTTTGTTCTGAGCAAGCTCACTGTTTGGACCCCAGGAAACACAGTAGAGTAGAAGAGTGCTCTTTTCTCAAAAGCAGAGTGTTATATTTGTAAGGCAAGCTAGCGTTTGTTTCCCAGTCCTAAATGGAGTTGAATCACATGCAGTTTCTGGTCCTACGAGCAAGAATTCTTTTCTGGTAAGAAGAGTCACTATTGCGCTCCCATTGACATACCTAGGGCAAATAGCACTGGCGTCTGTTCCCAGCATGTACAGTGTATTGGACTGAAGAGGAGCTACGGTTCTTGTCAGTTTCCTAAGCAGAGTTGAACTAGATATGGCCCGTGTGTGTAGGAAGCACAGTTCTTTTGTTCTGAGCAAGCTCACTGTTCAGACCCCAATGGAAACACAGTAGAGTAGAAGAGTGCTCTTTTCTCCAAAGCAGAGTGTGTTTCTTGTAAGGCGAGCTAGCGTTTGTTTCCCAGTCTGAAATGGAGTTGAATCCCATGCAGTTTCTGGTCCTACGAGCAAGAGTTGTTTTCTGGTAAGAAGAGTCACTATTGTGCTCCAATTGTCATACACAGGGCAAATAACACTGGCGTCTGTTCCCAGCATATACAGTGTATTGGACTGAAGAGGAGCTACTGTTCTTGTCAGATTCCTAAGCAGAGTTGAACTAGATATGGCCCGTGTGTGTAGGAAGCACAGTTCTTATGTTCTGAGCAAGATCACTGTTCTGGCACTATAGGAAACACAGTAGAGAAGAATAGTACTCTTTTCTCAAAAGCAGAGTGTGTTTCTTGTAAGGCGAGCTAGCGTTTGTTTCCTAGTCCTAAATGGAGTTGAATCACATGCAGTTTTTGGTCCTATGAACAAGAGTTTTTTTCTGGTAAGAAAAGTCACATTACGCTCCCATTGCCATACACAGTGCAAATAGCACTCGCGTCTGTTCCCGGCAATTACAGTGTATTGGACTGAATAGGTGCTACTGTTCTTGTCAGTTTCCTAAGCAGAGTTGAACTAGATATGGTCTGTGTATAGGAAGCACAGTTCTTTTGTTCTGAGCAAGCTCACTGTTTGGACCCCATAGGATACACAGTAGAGTAGAAGAGTGCTCTTTTCTCTAAAGCAGAGTGTGTTTCTTGTAAGGTGAGCTAGCGTTTGTTTCGCAGTCCTAAATGGAGTTGAATCCCATGCAGTTTATGGTACTACGAGCAAGAGTTGTTTTCTTGTAAGAAGAGTCACTATTGTGCTGCCATTGCCATACAGAGGACAAATACCACTGGCCTCTGTTCGCAGCAAATACAGTGTATTGGACTGAAGAGGATCTACTGTTCTTGTCAGGTTCCTAAGCAGAATTGAACTAGATATGGCCGTGTGTGTAGGAAGCACAGTTCTTTTATTCTGAGCAAGCTCACTGTTCAAACACATAGGAAACACAGTAGAGTAGAAGAGTGCCCTTTTCTCAAAAGCAGAGTGTGTTTCTTGTAAGGCGAGCTAGCATTTGTTTCCGAGTCCTAAATGGATTTGAATCACATGCAGTTTCTGGTCCTATGAGCAAGAGTTCTTTTCTGGTAAGAAGAGTCACTATTGCGCTTCCATTGCCATACACAGGGCAAATAGCACTGGCGTCTGTTCCCAGCTTGTACAGTGTATTGGACTGAAGAGGATCTACTGTTCTTGTCAGTTTCCTAAGCAGAATTGAACTAGATATGGCCGTGTGTGTAGGAAGCACAGTGCTTTTGTACTGAGCAAGCTCACTGTTCGAACCCATAGTAAACACAGTAGAGTAGAAGAGTGCTCTTTTCTCAAAAGCAGAGTGTGTTTCTTGTAAGGCGAGCTCGCGTTTGTTTCCCAGTCCTAAATGGAGTTGAATCACATGTAGTTTCTGGTCCTACGAGCAAGAGTTGTTTTCTGGAAAGAAGAGTCACTATTGTGCTCCCATTGTCATACACAGGGCAAATAGCACTGGCGTCTGTTCCCAGCAAGTACAGTGTATGGAACTGAAGAGGTTCTACTGTTCTTGTCAGTTTCCTAAGCAGAATTGAACTAGATATGGCCGTGTGTGTAGGAAGCACAGTTCTTTTGTTCTGAGCATACTCACTGTTCTGGCCCTATAGGAAACCCATAGAGTAGAAGAATGCTCTTTTCTCAAAAGCAGAGTGTGTTTCCTGTAAGGCGAGCTAGCATTTGTTTCCCAGTCGTAAATGGAGTTCAATCACATGCAGTTTCTGGTCCTATGTGCAAGATTTGGTTTCTGGTAAGAAGAGTCACTATTGTGCTCCCATTGCCATACACAGTGCAAATAGCACTGGCGTCTGTTCCCAGCAAGTACAGTGTATTGCACTTAAGAGGAGCTACTGTTCTTGTCTGTTTCCTAAGCAGAGTTGAACTAGATATGGCCCCTGTGTGTAGGAAGAACAGTTCTTTTGTTCTGAGCAAGCTCACTGTTCGGACAACATAGGAAACACAGTAGAGTAGAAGAGTGCTCTTTTCTCAAAAGCAGAGTGTGTTTCTTGTAAGGCGAGCTAGTGTTTGTTTCCCAGTCTGAAATGGAGTTGAATCCCATGCAGTTTCTGGTCCTACGAGCAAGAGTTGTTTTCTGGTAAGAAGAGTCACTATTGCGCTCCCATGGCCATATACAGTGCAAATAGCACTCGCGTCTGTTCCCAGCAAGTACAGTGTATTGGACTGAAGAGGAGCTACTGTTCTTGTCAGTTTTCTAAGCAGAGTTGAACTAGATATGGCCGTGTGTGTAGGAAGCACAGTTCGTTTGTTCTGAGCATGCTCACTGTTTGGACCCCATAGGAAACACAGTAGAGTAGAAGAGTGCTCTTTTCTCAAAAGGAGAGTGTTTTATTTGTAAGGCGAGCTAGCGTTTGTTTCCCAGTCCTAAATGGAGTTGAATCACATGCAGTTTCTGGTCCTACGATCAGGAATTTTTTTCTGGTAAGAAGAGTCACTATTGCGCTCCTATTGTCATACACAGGGCAAATAGCACTGGCGTCTGTTCCCAGCATGTACAGTGTATTGGACTGAAGAGGAGCTACTGTTCTTGTCAGTTTTCTAAGTAGAAGTGAACAGGATATGGCCGTGTGTGTAGGAATCACAGTTCTTTTGTTCTGAGCAAGCTCACTGTTCAAACCCATAGTAAACACAGTAGAGTAGAAGAGTGCTCTTTTCTCAAAAGCAGAGTGTGTTTCTTGTAAGGCGAGCTAGCGTTTGTTTCCCAGTCATAAAAGGAGTTGAATCCCATGCAGTTTATGGTCCTACGAGCAAGAGTTGTTTTCTGGTGAGAAGAGTCACTATTGCGCTCCCATTTTCATACACAGGGCAAATAACACTGGCGTCTGTTCCCAGCATGTACAGTGTATTGGACTGAAGAGGAGCTACTGTTCTTTTCAGTATCCCAAGCAGAATTGAACTAGATATGGCCGTGTGTGTAGGAAGCACAGTTCTTTTGTACTGAGCAAGCTCACTGTTCGAACCCATAAGAAACACAGTAGAGTAGAAGAGTGCTCTTTTCTCTAAAGCAGAGTGTGTTTCTTGAAAGGCGAGCTAGCGTTTGTTTCCTAGTCCTAAATGGAGTAGAATCACATGCAGTTTCTGGGCCTACGAACAAGAGTTGTTTTCTGGTAAGGAAAGTCACTATTGCTCTCCCATAGCCGTACACAGGACAAATAGCACTCGCGTCTGTTCCCAGCAAATACAGTGTATCGGATGAAGAGGAGCTACTATTCTTGTCAGTTTCCTAAGCAGAGTTGAAATAGATATTGCGCGTGTGTAGGAAGCACAGTTCCTTTGTTCTGAGCAAGCTCACTGTTTGGACCCCATAGGAAACACAGTAGAGTAGAAGAGTGCTCTTTTCTCAAAAGCAGAGTGTGTTTCTTGTAAGGCGAGCTAGCGTTTGTTTCCCAGTCCTAAATAGAGTGGAATCACATGCAGTTTCTGGTCCTATGATCAAGAGTTGTTTTATGGTAAGAATAGTCACTATTGCGCTGCCATTGCCATACACAGGACAAATAGCACTGGCGTCTGTTCCCAGCAAGTACAGTGTATCGGAATGAAGAGGAGCTACTATTCTTGTCAGTTTCCTAAGCAGAGTTGAACTAGATATGGCCCGTGTGTAGGAAGCACAGTTCATATGTTCTGAGCAATCTCACTGTTCTGGCCCTATAGGAAACACAGTAGAGTAGATGAGTGCTCTTTTCTCTAAAGCAGAGTGTGTTTCTTGTAAGGCAAGCTAGCGTTTGTATCCTAGTCCTAAATGGAGTTGAATCCCATGCAGTTTCTGGTCCTACGAACAAGAGTTTTTTTCTGGTAAGGAAAGTCACATTGCGCTCCCATTGCCATACACAGTGCAAATAGCACTCGCGTCTGTTCCCAGCAAGTACAGTGTATTGGACTGAAGAGGAGCTAATGTTCTTGTCAGTTTCCTAAGCAGAGTTGAACTATATATGGCCCGTGTGTACGAAGCACAGTTCTTTTGTTCTGAGCAAGCTCACTCTTCTAACCCTATAGGAAACACAGTAGAGTAGATGAGTGCTCTTTTCTCTAAAGCAGAGTGTGTTTCTTTTAAGGCGAGCTAGCGTTTGTTTCCCAGTCCTAAATGGAGTTGAATCACATGCAGTTTCTGGTCCTATGAGCAAGAGTTGTTTTATGGTAAGAAGAGTCACTATTGCGCTGCCATTGCCATACACAGGACAAATAGCACTGGCGTCTGTTCCCAGCAAGTACAGTGTATTGGACTGAAGAGGATCTACTGTTCTTGTCAGGTTCTTAAGCAGAATTGAACTAGATATGGCCGTGTATGAAGGAAGCACAGTTCTTTTCTTCTGAGCAAGCTCACTGTTCGGACCCCATAGGAAACACAGTAGAGTAGAACAGTGCTCTTTTCTCAAAAGCAGAGTGTGTTTCATGTAAGGAGAGCTAGCGTTTGTTTCCCAGTCCTAAATGGAGTTGAATCACATGCAATTTCTGGTCCTATGAACAAGAGTTTTTTTCTGGTAAGGAAAGTCACATTGCGCTCCCATTGCCATACACAGTGCAAATAGCACTCGCGTCTGTTCCCAGCAAGTACAGTGTATTGGACTGAATAGGTGCTACTGTTCTTGTCAGTTTCCTAAGCAGAGTTGAACTAGATATGGCCCGTGTGTGTAGGAAGCACAGTTCTTTTGTTCTGAGCAAGCTCACTGTTTGGACCCCAAAGGATACACAGTAGAGTAGAAGAGTGCTCTTTTCTCTAAAGCAGAGTTTGTTTCTTGTAAGGCAAGCTAGCGTTTGTTTCGCAGTCCTAAATGGAGTTGAATCCCATGCAGTTTCTGGTACTACGAGCAAGAGTTGTTTTCTGCTAAGAAGAGTCACTATTGTCCTGCCATTGCCATACACAGGACAAATAGCACTGGCATCTGTTCACAGCAAATACAGTGTATTGGACTGAAGAGGATCTGCAGTTCTTGTCAGGTTCCTAAGCAGAATTGAACTAGATATGGCCGTGTGTGTAGGAAGCACAGTTCTTTTTTTCAGAGCAAGCTCACTGTTCGGACCCCATAGGAAACACAGTAGTGTAGAAGAGTGCTCTTTTCTCAAAAGTAGAGTGTGTTTCTTGTAAGGCAAGCTAGCGTTTGTTTCCCAGTCTTAAATGGAGTTGAATCACAGGCAGTTTCTGTCCTACGATCAAGAGTTGTTTTCTGGTAAGGAAAGTCACTTTTGTGCTCCCATTGCCATACACAGTGCAAACAGCACTCGCGTCTGTTCCCAGATAGTACAGTGTATCGGACTGAAGAGGAGCTACTGTTCTTGTCAGTTTCCTAGGCAGAGTTGAACTAGATATGACCGTGTTTGTAGGAGGCACAGTTCTTTTGTTCTGAGCAAGCTCACTGTTCTGGCCCTTTAGAAAACACAGTAGAGTAGAAGAGTGCTCTTTTCTCAAAAGTAGAGTGTGTTTCTTGTAAGGCGAGATAGAGTTTGTTTCCCAGTCCTAAATGGAGTTGAATCACATGCAGTTTTTTTTCCTACAAGCAAGAGTTGTTTTCTGGTAAGAAGAGTCACTATTGTGCTCCAATTGCCATACACAGTGCAAATAGCACTCGTGTCTGTTCCCAGCAATACAGTGTATAGGACTGAAGAGGAGATACTGTTCTTGTCAGTTTCCTAAGCAGAGTTGAACTAGATATGTCCCGTGTTTATAGGAAGCACAGTTCTTATGTTCTGAGCAAGCTCACTGTTCTGGTTCTATAGGAAACACAGTAGAGTAGAAGAGTGCTCTTTTCTCAAAAGCAGAGTGTTTTTCTTGTAACGCGAGCTAGCGTTTGTTTCCTAGTCCTAAATGGAGTTGAATCACATGCAGATTCTGGTCCTACGAACAAGAGTTGTTTTCTGGTAAGGAAAGTCACTATTGCGCTCCCATTGCCATACGCAGTGCAAATATCACTCGCACAGCAAATACAGTGTATCCGATGAAGAGGAGTTACTCTTCTTGTCAGTTTCCTAAGCAGAGTTGAACTAGATATGGCCCGTGTGTAGGAAGCACAGTTCTTTTGTTCTGAGCAAGCTCACTGTTTGGACCCCATAGAAAACACAGTAGAGTAGAAGAGTGCTCTTTTGTCAAAAGCAGAGTGTGTTTCTTGTAAGGCAAGCTAGCGTTTGTTTCCCAGTCCTAAATGGAGTGGAATCACATGCAGTTTCTGGTCCTACGAGCAAGAGTTGTTTTCTGGTAAGGAAAGTCACTATTGTGCTCCCATTGCCATACACAGGACAAATAGCACTGGCGTCTGTTCCCAGCAAGTACAGTGTATCAGACTGAAGAGGAGCTACAATTCTTGTCAGTTTCCTAAGCAGAGTTGAACTAGATATGGCCCGTGTGTAGGAAGCACAGTTCATATGTTCTGAGCAAGCTCACTGTTCTGGCTCTATAGGAAACACAGTAGAGTAGATGAGTGTTCTTTTCTCTAAAGCAGAGTGTGTTTCTTGTAAGGGGAGCTAGCGTTTGTATCCTAGTCCTAAATGGAGTTGAATCCCATGCAGTTTCTGGTCCTACGAACAAGAGTTGTTTTCTGGTAAGGAAAATCACATTGCGCTCCCATTGCCATACACAGTGCAAATAGCACTCGCGTCTGTTCCCAGCAAGTACATTGTATTGGACTGAATAGGTGGTACTGTTCTTGTCAGTTACCTAAGCAGAATTGAACTAGATATGGCCGTGTGTGTAGGAAGCACAGTTCTTTTGTTCTGAGCAAGCTCACTGTTCGGACCCCATAGGAAACACAGTAGAGTAGAAGAGTGCTCTTTTCTCAAAAGTAGAGTGTGTTTCTTGTAAGGCGAGCTAGCATTTGTTTCCCAGTCCCAAATGGAGTTGAATCACATGCAGTTTCTGGTCTTACGAGCAAGAGTTGTTTTCTTGTAAGGAAAGTCACTATTGCGCTCCAATTGCCATACACAGTGCAAATAGCACTCGCGTCTGTTCCCAGCAAGTACAGTGTATCGGACTGAAGAGGAGCTACTGTTCTTGTCAGTTTCCTAAGCAGAGTTGAACTAGATATGGCCCGTGTGTGTAGGAAGCACAGTTCTTATGTTCTGAGCAAGCTCACTCTTCTGGCCCTATAGGAGACACAGTAGAGTAGATGAGTGCTCTTTTCTCTAAAGCAGAGTGTGTTTCATGTAAGGCGAGCTAGCGTTTGTTTCCTAGTCCTAAATGGAGTTGAATCACATGCTGTTTCTGGTCCTACGAACAAGAGTTGTTTTGTGGTAAGGAAAGTCACATTTCGCTCCCATTGCCATACACAGTGCAAATAGCACTCGCGTCTGTTCCCAGCAAGTACAGTGTATTGGACTGAATAGGTGCTACTGTTCTTGTCAGTTTCCTAAGCAGAGTAGAACTAGATATGATCAGTGTGTGTAGGAAGCACAGTTCTTTTGTTCTGAGCAAGCTCACTGTTTGGACCCCATAGGATACACAGTAGAGTAGAAGAGTGCTCTTTTCTCTAAAGCAGAGTGTGTTTCTAGTAAGGCAAGCTAGCGTTTGTTTAGCAGTCCTAAATGGAGTTGAATATCATGCAGTTTCTGGTCCTACGAGCAAGAGTTGTTTTCTGGTAAGAAGAGTCACTATTGTGCTGCCATTGCCATACACAGGACAAATAGCACTGGCATCTGTTCGCAGCAAGTACAGTGTATTGGACTGAAGAGGAACTACAGTTCTTGTCATTTTCCTAAGCAGAATTGAACTAGATATGGCCGTGTGTGTAGGAAGCACAGTTCTTTTGTTCTGAGCAAGCTCACTGTTCTGGCCCTATAGGAAACACAGTAGAGTAGAAGAGTGCTCTTTTCTCTAAAGCAGAATGTGTTTCTTGTAAGGCGAGCTCGCGTTTGTTTCCCAGTCCTAAATGGAGTTGAGTCACAGGCAGTTTTTGGTCCTACGTGCAAGAGTTGTTTTCTGGTAAGAAGTGTCACTATTGCGCTTCAAATGCCATACACAGTGCAAATAGCACTCGCGTCTGTTCCCAGCAAGTACAGTGTATTGGAATGAATAGGAGCTACTGTTCTTGTCAGTTTCCTAAGCAGAGTTGAACTAGATATGGCCCGTGTGTGTAGGAAGCACAGTTCTTTAGTTCTGAGCAAGCTCACTCTTCTAACACTATAGGAAACACAGTACAGTAGAAGAGTGCTCTTTTCTCTAAAGCAGAGTGTGTTTCTTTTAAGGCGAGCTAGCTTTTGTTTCCCAGTCCTAAATGGAGTTGAATCACATGCAGTTTCTGGTACTACGAGCTAGAGTTGTTTTCTCGTAAGAAGAGTCACTATTGTGCTGGCATTGCCATACACAGGACAAATAGCACTGGCCTCTGTTCACAGCAAGTACAGTGTATTGGACTGAAGAGGATCTGCTGTTCTTGTCAGGTTCCTAAGCAGAATTGAACTAGATATGGCCGTGTGTGTAGGAAGCACAGTTCTTTTGTTCTGAGCAACCTCACTGTTCGGACCCCATACGAAAGACAGTAGAGTAGAAGAGTGCTCTTTTCTCTAAAGCAGAGTGTGTTTCTTGTAAGGCGAGCTCGCGTTTGTTTCACAGTCCTAAATGGAGTTGAGTCACAGGCAGTTTTTGGTCCTACGAGCAAGAGTTGTTTTCTGGTAAGAAGAGTCACAATTGTGCTCCAATTGCCATACACAGTGCAAATAGCACTCGTGTCTGTTCCCAGCAAGTACAGTGTATTGGACTGAAGAGGAGCTACTGTTCTTGTCAGTTTCCTAAGCAGAGTTGAACTAGATATGATCAGTGTGTGTAGGAAGCACAGTTCTTTTGTTCAGAGCATGCTCACTGTTCGGACCCCATAGGAAACACAGTAGTGTAGAAGAGTGCTCTTTCCTCAAAAGTATAGTGTGTTTCTTGTAAGGCAATCAAGCGTTTGTTTCCCAGTCTTAAATGGAGTTGAATCACATGCAATTTCTGTCCTACGATCAAGAGTTGTTTTCTGGTAAGGAAAGTCACTTTTGTGCTCCCATTGCCATACACAGTGCAAATAGCACTCGCGTCTGTTCCCAGCAAGTACAGTGTATAGGACTGAAGAGGAGCTACTGTTCTTGTCAGTTTCCTAGGCAGAGTTGAACTAGATATGGCCCGTGCATGGGAAGCACAGTTCTTTTGTCTGAGCAAGCTCACTGTTCTGGCCCTATAGGAAAAACAGTAGAGTAGAAGAGTGCTCTTTTCTCAAAAGCAGAGTGTGTTTCTTTTAAGGCGAGCTAGCGTTTATTTCCCAGTCCTAAATGGAGTTGAATCACATGCGGTTTCTGGTCCTACGAGCAAGAGTTGTTTTATGGTAAGAAGAGTCACTATTGCGCTGCCAATCCCGTACACAGGACAAATAGCACTGGCGTCTGTTCCCAGCAAGTACAGTGTATTGGAATGTAGAGGATCTACTGTTCTTGTCAGGTTCCTAAGCAGAATTGAACTAGATATGGCCGTGTGTGTAGGAAGCACAGTTCTTTTGTTCTGAGCAAGCTCACTGTTCTGGCCCTTTAGGAAACACAGTAGAGTAGAAGTGTGCTCTTTTCTCAAAGGTAGAGTGTGTTTCTTGTAAGGCAAGATAGAGTTTGTTTCCCAGTCCTAAATGCAGTTGAATCACATGCAGTTTTTTTTCCTACAAGCAAGAGTTGTTTTCTGGTAGGAAGAGTCACTATTGTGCTCCAATTGCCATACACAGTGCAAATAGCACTCGTGTCTGTTCCCAGCAAGTACAGTGTATTGGACTGAAGAGGAGATACTGTTCTTGTCAGTTTCCTAAGCAGAGTTGAAGTAGATATGACCCGTGTTTGTAGGAAGCACAGTTCTTATGTTCTGAGCAAGCTCACTGTTCTGGCTCTATAGGAAACACAGTAGGGTAGAAGAGTGCTCTTTTCTCTAAAGCAGAGTATGTTTCTGGTAAGGCCAGCTTGCGTTTGTTTCCCAGTCCTAAATGGAGTTGAATCCCATATAGTTTCTGGTACTACGAGCAAGAGTTGTTTTCTGGTAAGAAGAGTCACTATTGCGCTGCCATGCCATACACAGGACAAATGGCACTGGCGTCTGTTCCCAGCAAGTACAGTGTATTGGACTGAAGAGGATCTACTGTTCTTGTCAGGTTCCTAAGCAGACTTGAACTAGATATGGCCGTGTGTGTAGGAAACACAGTTCTTTTGTTCTGAGCAAGCTCACTGTTCGGACCCCATAGGAAACACAGTAGAGTAGAAGAGTGCTCTTTTCTCAAAAGCAGAGTGTGTTTCATGTAAGGCGAGCTAGAATTTGTTTCCCAGTCCTAAATGGAGTTGAATCACATGCAGTTTCTGGTCCTACGAGCAAGAGTTGTTTTCTAGTAAGGAAAGTCACTATTGCGCTCTCATTGCCATACACAGTGAAAATAGCACTCGTGTCTGTACCCAGCAAGTACAGTGTATCAGAATGAAGAGGAGCTACTGTTCTTGTCAGTTTCCTAAGCAGAGTTGAACTAGTTATGTCCCGTGTGGGAAGCACAGTTCTTTTGCTCTGAGCAAGCTCACTGTTCTGGCCCTATAGGAAACACAGTAGAGTAGAAGAGTACTCTTTTCTCTAAAGCAGAGTATGTTTCTTGTAAGGTGAGCTAGTGTTTGTTTCCCAGTCCTAAATGGAGTTGAATCACATGCAGTTTCTGGTCCTACGAGCAAGAGTTGTTTTCTGGTAAAAAGAGTCACTATTGTGCTCTCATTGCCATAGACAGTGCAAAGAGCCCTCGGGTCTGTTCCAAGCAAGTACAGTGTATTGTACTGAATAGAAGTTACTGTTCTTGTCAGTTTCCTAAGCAGAGTTGAACAAGATATGGCCCGTGTGTGTAGGAGGCACAGTTCTTTTTTTCTAAGCAAGCTCATTCTTCTGGCCCTATAGGAAACACAGTAGAGGAGAAGAGTGATCTTTTCTCAAAAACAGAGTGTGTTTCTTGTAAGGCGAGCTAGCGTTTGTTTCCGAGTCCTAAATGGAGTTGAGTCACATTCAGTTTCTGGTCCTATGAGCAAAGGTTGTTTTCTGGTAAAAAAAAGTCACTGTTGTGCTCCCATTGCCAAACACAATGCAAATAGGAATTGCGTCTGTTCCCAGAAAGTACAGTGTACTGGACTGAAGAGGATCTACTGTTCTTCTCAGTTTCCTAAGCAGAGATGAACTTGATATGGCCCGTGTGTGTAGGAAGCACAGTTCTTTTGTTCTGAGCAAGCTCACTGTTCGGACCCCGTAGAAAACACAGAAGAGTAGAAGAGTGCTCTTTTCTCAAAAGCAGAGTGTGTTTCTTGTACAGCGAGCTCGCGTTTGTTTCCCAGTCCTAAATGGAGTTGAATCACATGCAGTTTCTGGTCCTACGAGCAAGAGTTGTTTTCTGGTAAGAAAAGTCATTATTGCGCTCCCATTGTCATACACAGGGCAAATAGTACTGGCGTCTGTTCCCATCATGTACAGTGTATTGGACTGAAGAAGATCTACTGTTCTTGTCAGGTTCCTAAGCAGAATTGAACTAAATTTGGCCGTGTGTGTAGGAAGCACAGTTCTTTTGTTCTGAGCAAGCTCACTTTTCGGACCCCATAGGAAACACAGTAGAGTAGAAGAGTGCTCGTTTCTCAAAAAGCAGAGTGTGTTTCTTGTAAGGCGAGCTAGCGTTTGTTTCCCAGTCTTAAATGGAGTTGAATCACATGCAGTTTCCGGCCCTCGAGCAAGAGTTGTTTTTGGGGAAGAAGAGTCACTATTGCGCTCCTTTTGACATGCACAGGGCAAATCGCACTAGCGTCTGTTCCCAGCATATACAGTGTATTGGACTGAAGAGGAGCTACTGTTCTTGTCAGTTTCCTAAGCAGAGTTGAACTAGATATGGCCCCTGTGTGTAGGAAGCACAGTTCTTTTGTTCTGAGCAACCTGACTGTTCTGGCCCTAAAGGAAACACAGTAGAGTAGAAGACTGCTCTTTTCTCAAAAGCAGAGTGTGTTTCTTGTAATGCGAGCTAGCGTCTGTTTCCCAATCCTAAATGGAGTTGTACCACATGCAGTTTCTGGTCCTATGAGCAAGAGTTGTTTTCTGGTAAGGAAAGTCACTATTGCGCTCCCATTGCCATACACAGTGCAAATAGCACTCGCATCTGTTCCCAGCAAGTACAGTGTACTGGACTGAAGAGAATCTACTGTTCTTGTCAGTTTCCTAAGCAGAGTTAAACTAGATATGGCCCGTGTGTGTAGGAAGCACAGTTCTTTTGTTCTGAGCAAGCTCACTGTTCGGACCCCATAGGAAACATAGAAGAGTAGAAGAGTGGTCTTTTCTCAAAAGCAGAGTGTATTTCTTGTACAGCGAGCTCGCGTTTGTTTCCCAGTCCTAAATGGAGTTGAATCACATGCAGTTTCTGGTCCTACGAGCAAGAGTTGTTTTCTGGTAAGAAGAGTCACTATTGCGCTCCCATTGTCATACACAGGGCAAATAGCACTGGCGTCTGTTCCCAGCATGTACAGTGTAGTACAGTGTATTGGACTGAAGAGGATCTACTGTTTTTGTCAGGTTCCTAAGCAGAATTGAACTAGATATGGCAGTGTGTGTAGGAAGCACAGTTCTTTTTTTCTGAGCCAGCTCTCTGTTTGCACCCCATAGGAAACACAGTAGAGTAGAAGAGTGCTCTTTTGTAAAAAGCAGAGTGTGTTTCTTGTAAGGTGAACTTGCGTTTGTTTCCCAGTCTTAAATGGAGTTGATTAACATGTAGTTTTTGGTCATACGAGCAAGAGTTGTTTTTGGGGAAGAAGAGTCACTATTGTGCTCCCATTGACATGAACAAGGCAAATAGCACTGGCGTCTGTTCCCAGCATATACAGTGTATTGGACTGAAGAGGAGCTACTGTTCTTGTCAGTTTCCTAAACAGAGTTGAACTAGATATGGCCCCAGTGTGTAGGAAGCACTGTTCTTTTGTTCTGAGCAACCTGACTGTTCTGGCCCTAAAGGAAACACAGTAGAGTAGAAGACTGTTCTTTTCTCAAAAGCAGATTGTGTTTCTTGTAAGGCGAGCTAGCATTTGTTTCCCAGTCCTAAATGGAGTTGAACCACATGCAGTTTCTGGTCGTATGAGCAAGAGTTGTTTTCTGGTAAGGAAAGTCACTATTGCGCTCCCATTGCCATACACAGTGCAAATAGCACTCGCGTCTGTTCCCAGCAAGTACAGTGTACTGGACTGAAGAGAATCTACTGTTCTTATCAGTTTCCTAAGCAGAGTTAAACTAGATATGGCCCGTGTGTGTAGGAAGCTCAGTTCTTTTGTTCTGAGCAAGCTCACTGTTCGGACCCCATAGGAAACACAGAAGAGTAGAAGAGTGGTCTTTTCTCAAAAGCAGAGTTTTTCTTGTACGGCGAGCTTGCGTTTGTTTCCCAGTCCTAAATGGAGTTGAATCAAATGCAGTTTCTGGTCCTACGAGCAAGAGTTGTTTTCTGGTAAGAAGAGTCACTATTGTGTTTCCATTGTCATACACAGGGCAAATAGCACTGGCGTCTGTTCCCAACATGTACAATGTATTGGACTGAAGAGTATCTACTGTTTTTGTCAGGTTCCTAAGCAGAATTGAACTAGATATGGCAGTGTGTGTAGGAAGCACAGTTCTTTTTTTCTGAGCAAGCTCACTGTTTGGACCCCATAGGAAAAACAGTAGAGTAGAAGAGTGCTCTTTTGTCAAAAGCAGAGTGTTTTTCTTGTAAGGTGGGCTTGCATTTGTTTCCCAGTCTTAAATGGAGTTGAGTAAACATGTAGTTTTTGGTCGTATGAGCAAGAGTTGTTTTCTGGTAAGAAGAGTCACTACTGCGCTCCCATTGCCATACACAGTACAAATAGCACTTGTGTCTGTTCCCAGCAAGTACAGTGTATTGAACTGAAGAGGAGCTACTGTTCTTGTCAGTTTCCTAAGAAGAGTTGAACTAGATATGGCCGGTGTGTGTAGGAAGCACAGTTCTTATGTTCTGAGCAAGCTTACTGTTCTAGCCCTATAGGAAACAGAGTAGAGAAGATGAGTGCTCTTTTCTCAAAAGCAGAGTATGTTTCTTGTAAGGCGAGCTCGCGTTTGTTCCCCAGTACTAAATGGAGTTGAATCCCATGCAGTTTCTGGTCCTATGAGCAAGAGTTGTTTCCTGGTAAGAAGAGTCACTATTGCGCTCCCATTGTCATACACAGTGCAAATAGCACTCGCGTCTGTTCCCAGCATGTACAGTGTATTGGACTGAAGCGGATCTACTGTTCTTGTCAGTTTCCTAAGCAGAGTTGAACTAGATATGGCCCGTGTGTGTAGGAAGCACAGTTCTTTTATTCTGAGCAAGCTCAGTGGTCAGACCCCATAGGAAACACAGTAGAGTAGAAGAGTGCCCTTTTCTCAAAAGCAGAGCCTGTTTCTTGTAAGGCGAGCTAGCGTTTGTTTCCCAGTCCTAAATGGAGTTGAATCACATGCAGTTTCTGGTCCTACGAGCAAGAGTTGTTTTCTGGTAAAAAGAGACACTATTGTGCTCTCATTGCCATAGGCAGTGCAAAGAGCACTCGCGTCGGTTCCCAGCAAGTACAGTGTATTGGACTGAATAGAAGTTACTGTTCTTGTCAGTTTCCTAAGCAGAGTTGAACTAGATATGGCCCGTGTGTGTAGGAGGCACAGTTCTTTTGTTCTAAGCAAGCTCATTGTTCTGGCCCTATAGGAAACACAGTAGAGTAGAAGAGTGATCTTTTCTCAAAAACAGAGTGTGTTTCTTGTAAGGCGAGCTAGCGTTTGTTTCCGAGTCCTAAATGGAGTTGAGTCACATGCAGTTTCTGGTCCTATGAGCAAGAGTTGTTTTCTGGTAAAAAAAAGTCACTGTTGTGCTCCCATTGCCAAACACAATGCAAATAGCACTTGCGTCTGTTCCCAGCAAGTACAGTGTACTGGAATGAAGAGGATCTACTGTTCTTCTCAGTTTCCTAAGCAGAGTTGAACTAGCTATGGCCCGTGTGTGTAGGAAGCACAGTTCTTTTGTTCTGAGCAAGCTCACTGTTCGGATCCCGCAGGAAACACAGAAGAGTAGAAGAGTGCTTTTTTCTCAAAAGCAGAGTGTGTTTCTTGTACAGCGAGCTCGCGTTTGTTTCCCAGTCCTAAATGGAGTTGAATCACATGCAGTTTCTGGTCCTACAAGCAAGAGTTGTTTTCTGGTAAGAAGAGTCATTATTGCGCTCCCATTGTCATACACAGGGCAAATAGCACTGGCGTCTGTTCCCAGCATGTACAGTGTATTGGACTGAAGAAGATCTACTGTTCTTGTCAGGTTCCTAAGCAGAATTGAACTAAATTTGGCTGTGTGTGTAGGAAGCACAGTTCTTTTGTTCTGAGCAAGCTCACTGTTCGGACCCCATAGGAAACACAGTAGAGTAGAAGAGTGCTCGTTTCTCAAAAAGCAGAGTGTGTTTCTTGTAAGGCAAGCTAGCATTTGTTTCCCAGTCTTAAATGGAGTTGAATCACATGCAGTTTCCGGCCCTCGAGCAAGAGTTGTTTTCGGGGAGGAAGAGTCACTATTGTGCTCCCATTGACATGCACAGGGCAAATAGCACTGGCGTCTGTTCCCAGCATATACAGTGTATTGGACTGAAGAGGAGCTACTGTTCTTGTCAGTTTCCTAAGCAGAGTTGAACTAGATATGGCCCCTGTGTGTAGGAAGCACAGTTCTTTTGTTCTGAGCAACCTGACTGTTCTGGCCCTAAAGGAAACACAGTAGAGTAGAAGACTGCTCTTTTCTCAAAAGCAGAGTGTGTTTCTTGTAAGGCGAGCTAGCGTTTGTTTCCCAGTCCTAAATGGAGTTGAACCACATGCAGTTTCTGGTCCTGTGAGCAAGAGTTGTTTTCTGGTAAGGAAAGTCACTATTGCGCTCTCATTGCCATACACAGTGCAAATAGCACTCGCGTCTGTTCCCAGCAAGTACAGTGTACTGGACTGAAGAGAATCTACTGTTCTTATCAGTTTCCTAAGCAGAGTTAAACTAGATATGGCCCGTGTGTGTAGGAAGCACAGTTCTTTTGTTCTGAGCAAGCTCACTGTTTGGACCCCATAGGAAACATAGAAGAGTAGAAGAGTGGTCTTTTCTCAAAAGCAGAGTGTGCTTCTTGTACGGCGAGCTCGCGTTTGTTTCCCAGTCCTAAATGGAGTTGAATCACATGCAGTTTCTGGTCCTATGAGCAAGAGTTGTTTTCTGGAAGAAGAGTTGCTATTGCGCTCCCATTGTCATACACAGGGCAAATAGCACTGGCGTCTGTTCCCAGCATGTACAGTGTATTGGACTGAAGAGGATCTACTGTTTTTGTCAGGTTCCTAAGCAGAATTGAACTAGATATGGCAGTGTGTGTAGGAAGCACAGTTCTTTTTTTCTGAGCAAGCTCACTGTTTGCACACCATAGGAAACACAGTAGAGTAGAAGAGTGATCTTTTGTCAAAAGCAGAGTGTGTTTCTTGTAAGGTGAACTCGCGTTTGTTTCCCAGTCTTAAATGGTGTTGATTAACATGTAGTTTTTGGTCATACGAGCAAGAGTTGTTTTCTGGTAAGAAGAGTCATTACTGCGCTCCCATTGACATACACAGTACAAATAGCACTTGCGTCTGTTCCCAGCAAGTACAGTGTATTGAACTGAAGAGGAGCTACTGTTCTTGTCAGTTTCCTAACCAGAGTTGAACTAGATATGGCCCGTGTGTGTAGGAAGCACAGTTCTTTTGTTCTGAGAAAGCTTACTGTTCTGGCCCTTTAGGAAACAGAGTAGAGAAGATGAGTGCTCTTTTCTCAAAAGCAGAGTATGTTTCTTGTGAGGCGAGCTAGCGTTTGTTCCCCAGTCCTAAATGGAGTTGAATCACATGCAGTTTCTGGTCCTACGAGCCAGAGTTTTTTTTTGGTAAGAAGAGTCACTATTGAGCTCCCATTGACATACACAGGGCAAATAGCACTGGCGTCTTTTCCCAGCAAGTACAGTGTATTGGAATGAAGAGGAGCTACTGTTCTTGTCAGTTTCCTAAGCAGAGTTGAACTAGATATAGCCCATGTGTGTAGGAAGCACAGTTCTTTTGTTCTGAGCAAGCTCACTATTCTGGCCCTATAGGAAACACAGTAGAGTAGAAGAGTGCTCTTTTCTCAAAAGCAGAGTGTGTTTCTTGTTGCGAGCTAACATTTGTTTCGCAGTCCTAAATGGAGTTGAATCACATGCAGTTTCTGGTCCTACGAGCAAGAGTTGTTTTCTGGTAAGAAGAGACACTATTGCGCTCCCATTGTAATACACAGGGCAAATAGCACTGGCGTCTGTTCCCAACATGTACAGTGTATTGGACTGAAGAGGAGGTACTGTTCTTGACAGTTTCCTAAGCAGAGTTGAACTAGATATAGTCGGTTTGTGTAGGAAGCACAGTTCTTTTGTTCTGAGCAAGCTCACTGTTCGGACCCCAAAGGAAACACATTAGAGTAGAAGAGTGCTCTTTTCTCAAAAGCAGAGTGTGTTTCTTGTAAGGCGAGCTAGCGTTTGTTTCCCAGTCTGAAATGGAGTTGAATCCCATGCAGTTTCTGTTCCTACGAGCAAGAGTTGTTTTCTGGTAAGAAGAGTCACTATTGCGCTCCAATTGCCATATACAGTGCAAATAGCACTCGCGTCTGTTCCCAGCAAGTACAGTGTATTGTACAGTAGAGGAGCTACTGTTCTTGTCAGTTTCCTAAGCAGAGTTGAACTAGATATGGCCCGTGTGTGTAGGAAGCACAGTTCTTTTGTTCTGAGCAAGCTTACTGTTCTGGCCCTATAGGAAACAGAGTAGAGAAGATGAGTGCTCTTTTCTCAAAAGCAGAGTATGTTTCTTGTGAGGCGAGCTAGCGTTTGTTACCCAGTCCTAAATGGAGTTGAATCACATGCAGTTTCTGGTCCTACGAGCAAGAGTTTTTTTTGGTAAGAAGAGTCACTATTGAGCTCCCATTGACATACACAGGGCAAATAGCACTGGCGTCTGTTCCCAGCAAGTACAGTGTATTGGACTGAAGAGGAGCTACTGTTCTTGTCAGTTTCCTAAGCAGAGTTGAACTAGATATAGCCCATGTGTGTAGGAAGCACAGTTCTTTTGTTCTGAGCAAGCTCACTATTCTGGCCCTATAGGAAACACAGTAGAGTAGAAGAGAGCTCTTTACTCAAAAGCAGAGTGTGTTTCTTGTGGCGAGCTAGCATTTGTTTTGCAGTCCTAAATGGAGTTGAATCACATGCAGTTTCTGGTCCTATGAGCAAGAGTTGTTTTCTGGTAGGAAGAGACACTATTGCGCTCCCATTGTCATACACAGGGCAAATAGCACTGGCGTCTGTTCCCAGCATGTACAGTGTATTGGACTGAAGAGGAGGTACTGTTCTTGACAGTTTCCTAAGCAGAGTTGAACTAGATATAGTCGGTTTGTGTAGGAAGCACAGTTCTTTTGTTCTGAGCAAGCTCACTGTTCGGACCCCAAAGGAAACACATTAGAGTAGAAGAGTGCTCTTTTCTCAAAAGCAGAGTGTGTTTATTGTAAGGCGAGCTAGCGTTTGTTTCCCAGTCTGAAATGGAGTTGAATCCCATGCAGTTTCTGTTCCTACGAGCAAGAGTTGTTTTCTGGTAAGAAGAGTCACTATTGCGCTCCTTCTGCCATATACAGTGCAAATAGCACTCGCGTCTGTTCCCAGCAAGTACAGTGTATTGGACTGAAGAGGAGCTACTGTTCTTGTCAGTTTCCTAAGCAGAGTTGAACTAGATATGGCCCGTGTGTGTAGGAAGCACAGTTCTTTTGTTCTGAGCAAGCTCAATGTTTGGACACCAAAGGAAACACAAAGAGTAGAAGAGAGCTCTATTCTCAAAAGAAGAGTGTGTTTCTTGTAAGGCGAGCTAGCGTTTGTTTCCCCGTCCTAAGTGGAGTTGAATCACATGCATTTTCTGGTATTATGAGCAAGAGTTGTTTTCTGGTTAGGAGAGTCTCTATTGCGCTCCCATTGCCATATACAGTGCAAATAGCACTCGCGTCTGTTCCCAGCAAGTACAGTGTATTGGACTGAAGAGGAGCTACTGTTCTTGTCAGTTTCCTAAGCAGAGTTGAACTAGATATAGCCGTGTGTGTAGGAAGCACAGTTCTTCTTTTCTGAGCAAGCTTACTATTCTGGCCCTATAGGAAACCAAGTAGAGTAGAAGAGTGCTCTTTTCTCAAAAGCAGAGTGTGTTTCTTGTAAGGCGAGCTAGGGTTTGTTTCCCAGTCCTAAATGGAGTTGAATCACATGCAGTTTTTGGTCCTACGAGCAAGAGTTGTTTTCTGGTAAGAAGAGTCACTACTGCTCTCCCATTGTCATCCACAGGGCAAATAGCACTGGCGTCTGTTCCCAGCAAGTACAGTGTATGGGACGGAAGAGGATCTACTGATCTGTCATTTTCCTAAGCAGAATTGAAATTGATATGCCCGTGTGTGTAGGAAGCACAGTTCTTTTGTTCTGAGCATGCTCACTGTTTTGTCCCTGTAGGAAACACAGTAGAGTATAAGAGTGCTCTTTTCTCAAAAGCAGAGTGGGTTTCTTGTAAGGCCAGCTAGCGTTTGTTTCCCAGTCCTAAATGGAGTTGAATCACATGCCGTTTCTGATCCTACGAGCAAGAGTTTTTTTTGGTAAGAAGAGTAACTATTGAGCTCCCATTGTCATACACAGGGCAAATAGCACTGGCGTCTGTTCCCAGCAAGTACAGTTTATTGGACTGAAGAGGAGCTACTGTTCTTGTCAGTTTCCTAAGCAGAGTTGAACTAGATATAGCCCGTGTGTGTAGGAAGCACATTTCTTTTGTTCTGAGCAAGCTCACTATTCTGACTTTAAAGGAAACAGAGTAGAGTAGAAGAGTCCTCTTTTCCCAAAAGCAGAGTGTGTTTCTTGTAAGGCGAGCTAGCGTTTGTTTCCCAGTCCTACATGGAGTTGAATGACATGCAGTTTCTGGTCCTACGAGCAAGAGTTGTTTTCTGGTAAGGAAAGTCACTATTGCACTCCCATTGTCATACAAAGGGCAAAAAGCACTGGCGTCTGTTCCCAGCAAAACAGTGTATGGTACTGAAGAGGATCTACTATTCTTGTCAGTTTCCTAAGCAGAGTTGAACTAGATATGGCCCGTGTGTGTAGGAAGCACAGTTCTTTTGTTCTGAGCAAGCTGACTGTTTGGACCCCAAAGGAAACACAGTAGAGTAGAAGAGTGCTCTTTTCTCAAAAGCAGAGTGTGTTTCTTGTAAGGCGAGCTAGCGTTTGTTTCCCAGTCCTAAATGGAGTTGAATCCCATGCAGTTTCTGGTCCTACGAGCAAGAGTTGTTTTCTGGTAAGAAGAGTTACTATTGCGCTCCAATTGCCATATACAGTGCAAATAGCACTCGCGTCTGTTCCCAGCAAGTACAGTGTATTGGACTGAAGAGGAGCTACTGTTCTTGTCAGTTTCCTAAGCAGAGTTGAACAAGATATGGGTCGTGTGTATAGGAAGCACAGTTCTTTTGTTCTGAGCAAGCTCACTGTTCGGACCCCAAAGGAAACACAGTAGAGTAGAAGAGTGATCTTTTCTCAAAAGCAGAGTGTGTTTCTTGTAAGGCGAGCTAGCATTTGTTTCCCAGTCTGAAATGGAGTTGAATCCCATGCAGTTTCTCATCCTACGAGCAAGAGTTGTTTTCTGGTAAGAAGAGTCACTATTGCGCTCCCATTGTCATACACAGGGCAAACAGCAGTGGTGTCTGATCCCAACATGTACAGTGTATTGTACTGAAGAGGAGGTACTGTTCTTATCAGTTTCCTAAGCAGAGTTGAAGTGGATATAACCCGTGTGTGTAGGAAGAACATTTCTTTTGTTCTGAGCAAGCTCACTATTCTGGCCCTATAGGAAACACAGTAGAGTAGAAGAGCGCTCTTTTCTCAAAAGCAGAGTGTGTTTCTTGTAAGGCAATCTAGCGTTTGTTTCCCAGTCCTAAATGGAGTTGAATCACATGCAGTTTCTGGTCCTATGAGCAAGAGTTTTTTTTGGTAAGAAGAGTCACTATTGAGCTCCCATTGTCATACACAGGGCAAATAGCACTGGCGTCTTTTCCCTGGAAGTACAGTGTATTGGAATGAAAAGGAGCTACTGTTCTTGTCAGTTTCCTAAGCAGAGTTGAACTAGATATAGCTCGTGTGTGTAGGAAGCACAGTTCTTTTGTTCTGAGCAAGCTCACTGTTTGGGCCCCAAAGGAAACACAGTAGAGTAGAAGAGTGCTCTTTTCTCAAAAACAGAGTGTGTTTCTTGTAAGGCGAGCAAGCGTTTGTTTCCCAGTCTGAAATGGAGTTGAACCCCATGCAGTTTCTGGTCATACGAGCAAGAGTTGTTTTCTGGTAAGAAGAGTCACTATTGCGCTCTTATTGTCATACACAGGGCAAATAGCACTGGCGTCTGTTTCCAGCAAGTACAGTGTATTGGACTGAAGAGGAGCTACTGATCTTGTCAGTTTCCTAAGCAGAGTTGAACTAGATATGGCCCGTGTGTGTAGGAAGCACAGTTTTATTGTTCTGAGCAAGCTCACTGTTTGGACCCCAAAGGAAACCCAGTAGAGTAGAAGAGTGCTCTTTTCTCGAAAGCAGAGTGTGTTTCATGTAAGGCTAGCTAGCGTTTGTTTCCCATTCTAAAATGGAGTGGAATACCATGCAGTTTCTGGTCCTACGAGCAAGAGTTGTTTTCTGGTAAGAAGATTCACTATTGCGCTCCAATTGCCATATACAGTGCAAATAGCACTCGCGTGTGTTTCCAGCAAGTACAGTGTATTGGACTGAAGAGGATCTACTGTTCTTGTCAGTTTCCTAAGCAAAATTGAACTGAATATCGCCGTGTGTGTAGGAAGCACAGTTCTTTTTTTCTGAGCAAGCTGACTGTTTGGACCCCAAAGGAAACACAATAGCGTAGAAGAGTGCTCTTTTCTCAAAAGCAGAGTGTGTTTCTTGTAAGGCGAGCTAGTGTTTACTGCCCAGTCCTAAATGGAGTTGAATCACATGCAGTTTCTGGTCCTATGAGCAAGAGTTGTTTTCTGGTTAGAAGAGTCACTATTGCGCTCCCACTGTCATACACAGGGCAAATAACACTGGCGTCTGTTCCCAGCATGTACAGTGTATTGGACTAAAGAGGAGGTACTGTTCTTGTCAGTTTCCTAAGCAGAGTTGAACTAGATATAGCCCGTGTTTGTAGGAAGCACAGTTCTTTTTTTCTGAACAAGCTCACTATTGTGGCCCTATAGGAAACCCAGTAGAGTAGAAGAGTGCTCTTTTCTCAAAAGCAGATTGTGTTTCTTGTAAGGCGAGGTAGCGTTTGTTTCCCAGTCCTAAATGGAGTTGA
This sequence comes from Peromyscus eremicus, assembly GCF_949786415.1. NCBI lineage: Eukaryota > Metazoa > Chordata > Mammalia > Rodentia > Cricetidae > Peromyscus > Peromyscus eremicus. Next base: position 439,622 of record NW_026734378.1, on the reverse strand, counting down.
ATCACATGCAGTTTCTGGTCCTACGAGCAAGTGTGGTTTTCTGGTAAGAAGAGTCACTAGTGCTCTCCCATTGTCAATACAGGGCAAATAGCACTGGCGTCTGTTCCCAGCAAGTACAGTGTATGGGACGGAAGAGGATCTACTGATCTTGTCAGTTTCCTAAGCAGAATTGAAATAGATATGGCCCGTGTGTGTAGGAAGCACAGTTCTTTTGTTCTGAGCAAGCTGACTGTTTGGACCCCAAAGGAAACACAATAGCGTAGAAGAGTGCTCTTTTCTCAAAAGCAGAGTGTGTTTCTCGTAAGGCGAGCTAGCATTTGTTTCCCAGTCTGAAATGGAGTTGAATCCCATGCAGTTTCTGGTCCTACGATCCAGAGTTGTTTTCTGGTAAGAAGAGACACTATTGCGCTCCCATTGTCATACACAGGGCAAACAGCATTGGCGTCTGTTCCCAACATGTACAGTGTATTGGACTGAAGAGGAGGTACTGTTCTTGTCAGTTTCCTAAGCAGAGTTGAACTAGATATAGCCCGTGTTTGTAGGAAGCACATTTCTTTTGTTCTGAGCAAGCTCACTATTCTGGCCCTATAGGAAACACAGTAGAGTAGAAGAGCGCTCTTTTCTCAAAAGCAGAGTGTGTTTCTTGTAAGGGGAGGCAGCGTTTGTTTCCCAGTCCTAAATGGAGTTGAATCACATGCAGATTCTGGTCCTACAAGCAAGAGTTTTTTTTGATACGAAAAGTCACTATTGAGCTCCCATTGTCATACACAGGGCAAATAGCACTGGCGTCTTTTCCCAGGAATACAGTGTATTGGACTGAAGAGGAGCTACTTTTCTTGTCAGTTTCCTAAGCAGAGTTGAACTAGATATAGCTCGTGTGTGTAGGAAGCACAGTTCTTTTGTTCTGAGCAAGCTCACTATTCTGGCCATATAGGAAACACAGTAGAGTAGAAGAGTGCTCTTTTCTCAAAAGCAGAGAGTGTTTCTTTTAAGGCGAGCTAACGTTTGTTTCCCAGTCCTAAATGGAGTTGAATCACATGCAGTTTCTGGTCCAATGAGCAAGAGTTGTGTTCTGGTAAGAAGCGTCACTTTTTCACTCCCATTGTCATACAAAGGGCAAATAGCACTGGCGTCTGTTCCCAGCAGGACAGTGTATGGGACTGAAGAGGAGCTGCTGTTCTTGTCAGTTTCCTAAGCAGAGTTGAACTAGATATGGCCCGTGTGTGTAGGAAGCACAGTTCTTTTGTTCTGAGCAAGCTCACTGTTTGGACCCCAAAGGAAACACAGTAGAGTAGATGAGTGCTCTTTTCTCAAAAGCAGAGTGTGTTTCTTGTAAAGCGAGCTAGCGTTTGTTTCCCAGTCCTAAATGGAGTTGAATCCCATGCAGTTTCTGGTCATACGAGCAAGAGTTGTTTTCTGGTAAGAAGAGTCACTTTTGTGCTCCCATTTTCATACACAGGGAAAATAACACTGGCGTCTGTTCCCAGCATGTACAGTGTATTGGACTGAAGAGGAGCTACTGTTCTTGTCAGTTTTCTAAGTAGAGTTGAACTAGATATGGCCCGTGTGTGTAGGAAGCACAGTTCTTATGTTCTGAGCAAGCTCACTCTTCTGGCCCTATAGGAAACACAGTAGAGTAGAAGAGTGCTCTTTTCCAAAAGCAGAGTGTGTTTCTTGTAAGGCAAGCTAGCGTTTGCTTCCCAGTCCTAAATGGAGTTGAATCACGTGCAGTATCTGGTCCTAGGAGCAAGAGTTGTTTTCTGGTAAGAAGAGTCACTATTGTGCTCCCATTGACATACACAGTGCAAATAGCACTCGTTTCTGCTTCCAGCAAGTACAGTGTATTGGACTGAAGAGGAGCTAATGTTCTTGTGAGTTTCCTAGCGGAGTTGAACTAGATATGGCCCGTGTGTGTAGGAAGCACAGTTCTTTTGTTCTGAGCATGCTCACTGTTCTGGCCATATAGGAAACACAGTAGAGTAGAAGAGTGCTCTTTTCTCAAAAGGAAAGTGTGTTTCTCGTAAGGCGAGCTAGCGTTTGTTTCCCAGTCCTAAATGGAGTTGAATCACATGCAGTTTTTGATCCTACGAGCAAGAATTGTTTTCTGGTAAGGAAAGTCACTATTGTGCTCCCATTGCCATACACAGTGCAAATAGCACTCGCGTCTGTTCCCAGCAAGTACAGTGTATTGGACTTAAGAGGAGATACTGTTCTTGTCAGTTTCCTAAGCAGAGTTGAACTAGATATGGCCCCTGTGTTTAGGAATCTCAGTTCTTTTGTTCTGAGCAAGCTCACTGTTCTGTCCCTTATAGGAAACATAGTAGAGTAGATAGTGATCTTTTCACAAAAGCAGAGTGTGTTTCTTGTAAGGTGAGCTAGCGTTTGTTTTCCAGTCCTAAATGGAGTTGAATCACATGTAATTTCTGGTCCTATGAGCAAGAGTTGTTTTCTGGTTAGAAGAGTCACTATTGCGCTCCCATTGTCATACACAGGGCAAATAGCACTGGCGTCTCTTCCCAGCAAGTACAGTGTATGGAACTGAAGAGGATCTACTGTTCTTGTCAGTTTCCTAAGGAGAATTGAACTAGATATGGCCGTGTGTGTAGGAAGCACAGTTCTTTTGTTCTGAGCATGCTCACTGCTCTGGCCCTATAGGAAACCCAGTAGAGTAGAAGAGTGCTCTTTTCTCAAAAGCAGAGTGTGTTTCTTGTAATGCTAGCTAGCATTTGTTTCCCAGTCATAAATTTAGTTGAATCACATGCAGTTTTGGTCCTACAAGCAAGAGTTGTTTTCTGGTAAGGAAAGTCACTGCTGCCCTCCAATTGCCACACACAGTGCAAATAGGACTCGCGTCTGTTCCCATCAAGTACAGTGTATTGGACTGAAGAGGAGCTACTCTTCTTGTCAGTTTCCTAAGCAGAGTTGAACTAGATATGGCCCATGTGTGTAGGAAGCACAGTTCTTTTGTTCTGAGCAAGCTCACTATTCTGGCCCTATAGGAAACCCAGTAGAGTAGAAGAGTGCTCTTTTCTCAAAAGCAGAGTGTGTTTCTTGTAAGGCGAGCTAGCATTTGTTTCCCAGTCCTAAATGGAGTTCAATCACATGCAGTTTCTGGTCCTACGATCAAGAGTTGTTTTCTGGTAAGAAGAGTCACTATTGCGCTCCCATTGTCATACAAAGGGCAAATAGCACTGGCGTCTGTTCCCAGCATGTACAGTGTATTGGACTGAAGAGGAGCTACTGTTGTTGCCAGTTTCCTAAGCAGAATTGAACTAGATATGGCCGTGTGTGTAGGAACCACAGTTTTTTTGTTCTGAGCAAGCTTACTGTTCTGGCCCTATAAAAAACACAGTAGAGTAGAAGAGTGATCTTTTCTCAAAAGCAGAATGTGTTTCTCCTAAGGCGAGCAAGCGTTTGTTTCCCAGTCCTAAAAGGAGTTGAATCACATGCAGTTTTTGATCCTATGAGCAAGAGTTGTTTTCTGGTAAGGAAAGTCACCATTGCGCTCCGATTGCCATACACAGTGCAAACAGCACTGGCGTCTGTTCTCAGCAAGTACAGTGTATTGGACTGAGGAGCTACTGTTCTTGTCAGTTTCCTAAGCAGAATTGAACTAGATATGGCCCGTGTGTGTAGGAAGCACAGTTCTTTTGTTCTGAGCAAGCTCACTATTCTGGCCCCATAGGAAACACAGTAGAGTAGAAGAGTGATCTTTTCTCAAAAGCAGAGTGTTTTTCTTGTAAGGCGAGCTAGCGTTTGTTTCCCAGTCCTAAATAGAGTTGAATCACATCCAGTTTCTGGTCCTACGAGCAAGAGTTGTGTTCTGGTAAGAAGAGTCACTATTGTGCCCCATTTTCATACACAGGGCAAATAGCACTGGCGTCTGTTCCCAGCAAGTACAGTGTATGGGACTGAAGAGTATCTACTGTTCTTGTCAGTTTCATAAGCAGAATTGAACTAGATATGACTGTGTGTGTAGGAAGCACAGTTCTTTTGTTCTTAGCAAGCTCACTGTTTTGCCCCTATAGGAAACACAGTAGAGTAGAAGAGTGCTCTTTTCTCAAAAGCAGAGTGTTTTTCTTGTAAGGCGAGCTAGCATTTGTTTCCCAGTATTAAATGGAGTTGAATTACATGCAGTTTTTGGTCCTACGAGCTAGAGTTGTTTTCTGGTAAGGAAAGTTACTATTGCGCTCCCATTGCCATACATAGTGCAAATAGCACTCGCGTCTGTTCCCAGCAAGTACAGTGTATTGGACTGAAGATGAGCTACTGTTCTTCTCAGTTTCTTAAGCAGAGTTGAACTAGATATGGCCCGTGTGTGTAGGAAGCACAGTTCTTTTGTTCTGAGCAACCTCACTGTTCGGACCCCATAGGAATCACTCTAGAGTAGAAGAGTGCTCTTTTCTCAAAAGCAGAGTGTGTTTCTTGTAAGGCAAGCTAGCCTTTGTTTCCCAGTCTGAAATGAAGTTGAATCCCATGCAGTTTTTGGTCCTACGAGCAAGAGTTGTTTTCTGGTAAGGAAAGTCACAATTGCGTTCTCATTGCCATATACAGTGCAAATAGCTCTCGCGTCTGTTCCCAGCAAGTACAGTGTATTGGACTGAAGAGGAGCTACTGTTCTTGTCAGTTTCCTAAGCAGAGTTGAACTAGATATGGCCCGTGTGTGTAGGAAGCACAGTTCTTTTGTTCTGAGCAAGCACACTGTTTGGACCCCAAAGGAAACACAGAAGAGTAGAAGAGTGCTCTTTTCTCAAAAGCAGAATGTGTTTCTTGTAAGGCGAGCTAACGTTTGTTTCCCAGTCCTAAATGGAGTTGAATCACATGCAGTTTTTGGTCCTAGGAGCAAGAGTTGTTTTCTGGAAAGGAAAGACACTATTGAGCTCCCACTGCCATACACAGTGCAAATAGCACTCGCGTCTGTTTCCAGCAAGTACAGTTAATTGGACTGAAGGGGAGCTACTGTTCTTGTCAGTTTCCTAAGCAGCGTTGAACTAGATATGGCCTGTGTGTGTAGGAAGCACAGTTCTTTTGTTGTGAGCCAGCTCACTGTTCTGGCCCTACAGAAAACACAGTAGAGTAGAAGAGTGCTCTTTTCTCAAAAGCAGATTGTGTTTCTTGTAAGGCAAACTAGCGTTTGTTTCCCAGTCCTAAATGGAGTTGAATCCATGAAGTTTCTTGTCCTACGAGCAAGAGTTGTTTTTTGGTAAGAAGAGTCACTATTGCGCTCCCATTGTCCTACACAGGGCAAATAGCACTGGCGTCTGTTCCCAGCCTATACAGTGTATTGGATTGAAGAGGATCTACTGTTCTTCTCAGTTTCCTAAGCAGAATTGAACTAGGTATTGGCCGTGTGTGTAGAAAGCACAGTTTTTTTTTCTTAGAAAGGTCACTGTTCAGACCCCATAGGAAACACAGTAGAGTAGAAGAGTGATCTTTTCTCAAAAGCAGAGTGTGTTTCTTGTAAGGCGAGCTAGTGTTTGTTTCCCAGTCCTAAATGGAGTTGAATCACAAGCAGTTTCTGTTCGTACGAGCAAGAGTTGTTTTCCCGTAAGAAGAGTCACTATTGCACTCCCATTGCCATACACAGTCCAAATAGCACTCGCGTCTACTTCCAGCAAGTACAGTGTATTGGACTGAAGAGGAGCTACTGTTCTTGTCAGTTTCCTAAGCAGAGTTGAACTAGATATGGCCCGTGTGTGTAGGAAGCACACTTCTTTTGTTATGAGCAAGCTCACTGTTCTGGCCCTGTAGGAAACACAGTAGAGTAGAAGAGTGCTCTTTTCTCAAAAGCAGAGTTTGTTTTTTGTAAAGCAAGCTAGTGTTTCTTTCCCAGTCCAAAATGGAGTTGAATCACATGCAGTTTTTGGTCCTACGAGCAAGAGTTGTTTTCTGGTAAGGAAAGTCACTATTTCGCTCCCATTGCCATACACAGTGCAAATAGCACTCGCGTCTGTTCCCATCAAGTACAGTGTATTGGACTGAAGGGGAGCTACTCTTCTTGTCAGTTTCTTAAGCACAGTTAAACTAGATATGGCCCGTGTGTTTAGGAAGCACAGTTCTTTTGTTCTGAGCAAGCTCACTGTTTTGGCCCTATAGGAAACACAGTAGAGTAGAAGAGTGCTCTTTTCCAAAAGCAGAGTGTGTTTATTGTAAGGGGAGCTAGAGTTTGTTTCCCAGTCATAAATGGAGTAGAATCACATGCAGTATCTGGTCCTACAAGCAAGTGTTGTTTTCTGGTAAGAAGAGTCACTATTGCGCTCCCATTGCCATACAAAGTGCAAATAGCACTCGTTTGTGCTTTCAGCAAGTACAGTGTATTGGACTGAAGAGGAGCTACTGTTCTTGTCAGTTTCTTAAGCAGAGTTGAACTAGATATGGCCCGTGTGTGTAGGAAGAACACTTCTTTTGTTCTGAGCAAGCTCTCTCTTCTGGCCCTATAGGAAACACAGTAGAGTAGAAGAGTGCTCTTTTCTCAAAAGGAATGTGTGTTTCTCGTAAGGCGAGCTAGCGTTTGTTTTCCAGTCCTAAATGGAGTTGAATCACATGCAGTTTTTGATCCTACGAGCAAGAGTTGTTTTCTGGTAAGGAAAGTCACTATTGTGCTCCCATTGCCATACACAGTGCAAATAGCACTCGCGTCTGTTCCCAGCAAGTACAGTGTATTGGACTTAAGAGGAGATACTGTTCTTGTCAGTTTCCTAAGCAGAGTTGAACTAGATATGGTCCCGGTGTTTAGGAATCTCAGTTCTTTTGTTCTGAGCAAGCTCACTGTTCTGTCCCTTATAGGAAACATAGTAGAGTAGATAGTGATCTTTTCACAAAAGCAGAGTGTGTTTCTTGTAAGGTGAGCTAGCGTTTGTTTTCCAGTCCTAAATGGAGTTGAATCACATGTAATTTCTGGTCCTATGAGCAAGAGTTGTTTTCTGGTTAGAAGAGTCACTATTGCGCTCCCATTGTCATACACAGGGCAAATAGCACTGGCGTCTCTTCCCAGCAAGTACAGTGTATGGAACTGAAGAGGATCTACTGTTCTTGTCAGTTTCCTAAGGAGAATTGAACTAGATATGGCCGTGTGTGTAGGAAGCACAGTTCTTTTGTTCTGAGCATGCTCACTGCTCTGGCCCTTTAGGAAACCCAGTAGAGTAGAAGAGTGCTCTTTTCTCAAAAGCAGAGTGTGTTTCTTGTAAGGCTAGCTAGCGTTTGTTTCCCAGTCATAAATTTAGTTGAATCACATGCAGTTTTGGTCCTACAAGCAAGAGTTGTTTTCTGGTAAGGAAAGTCACTGCTGCCCTCCAATTGCCACACACAGTGCAAATAGGACTCGCGTCTGTTCCCATCAAGTACAGTGTATTGGACTGAAGAGGAGCTACTCTTCTTGTCAGTTTCCTAAGCAGAGTTGAACTAGATATGGCCCATGTGTGTAGGAAGCACAGTTCTTTTGTTCTGAGCAAGCTCACTATTCTGGCCCTATAGGAAACCCAGTAGAGTAGAAGAGTGCTCTTTTCTCAAAAGCAGAGTGTGTTTCTTGTAAGGCGAGCTAGCATTTGTTTCCCAGTCCTAAATGGAGTTCAATCACATGCAGTTTCTGGTCCTACGATCAAGAGTTGTTTTCTGGTAAGAAGAGTCACTATTGCGCTCCCATTGTCATACAAAGGGCAAATAGCACTGGCGTCTGTTCCCAGCATGTACAGTGTATTGGACTGAAGAGGAGCTACTGTTGTTGCCAGTTTCCTAAGCAGAATTGAACTAGATATGGCCGTGTGTGTAGGAACCACAGTTTTTTTGTTCTGAGCAAGCTTACTGTTCTGGCCCTATAAAAAACACAGTAGAGTAGAAGAGTGATCTTTTCTCAAAAGCAGAATGTGTTTCTCCTAAGGCGAGCAAGCATTTGTTTCCCAGTCCTAAAAGGAGTTGAATCACATGCAGTTTTTGATCCTATGAGCAAGAGTTGTTTTCTGGTAAGGAAAGTCACTATTGCGCTCCGATTGCCATACACAGTGCAAACAGCACCGGCGTCTGTTCTCAGCAAGTACAGTGTATTGGACTGAGGAGCTACTGTTCTTGTCAGTTTCCTAAGCAGAATTGAACTAGATATGGCCCGTGTGTGTAGGAAGCACAGTTCTTTTGTTCTGAGCAAGCTCACTATTCTGGCCCCATAGGAAACACAGTAGAGTAGAAGAGTGATCTTTTCTCAAAAGCAGAGTGTTTTTCTTGTAAGGCGAGCTAGCGTTTGTTTCCCAGTCCTAAATAGAGTTGAATCACATCCAGTTTCTGGTCCTACGAGCAAGAGTTGTGTTCTGGTAAGAAGAGTCACTATTGTGCCCCATTTTCATACACAGGGCAAATAGCACTGGCGTCTGTTCCCAGCAAGTACAGTGTATGGGACTGAAGAGTATCTACTGTTCTTGTCAGTTTCATAAGCAGAATTGAACTAGATATGACTGTGTGTGTAGGAAGCACAGTTCTTTTGTTCTTAGCAAGCTCACTGTTTTGCCCCTATAGGAAACACAGTAGAGTAGAAGAGTGCTCTTTTCTCAAAAGCAGAGTGTTTTTCTTGTAAGGCGAGCTAGCATTTGTTTCCCAGTATTAAATGGAGTTGAATTACATGCAGTTTTTGGTCCTACGAGCTAGAGTTGTTTTCTGGTAAGGAAAGTTACTATTGCGCTCCCATTGCCATACATAGTGGAAATAGCACTCGCGTCTGTTCCCAGCAAGTACAGTGTATTGGACTGAAGATGAGCTACTGTTCTTCTCAGTTTCTTAAGCAGAGTTGAACTAGATATGGCCCGTGTGTGTAGGAAGCACAGTTCTTTTGTTCTGAGCAACCTCACTGTTCGGACCCCATAGGAATCACTCTAGAGTAGAAGAGTGCTCTTTTCTCAAAAGCAGAGTGTGTTTCTTGTAAGGCAAGCTAGCCTTTGTTTCCCAGTCTGAAATGAAGTTGAATCCCATGCAGTTTTTGGTCCTACGAGCAAGAGTTGTTTTCTGGTAAGGAAAGTCACAATTGCGTTCTCATTGCCATATACAGTGCAAATAGCTCTCGCGTCTGTTCCCAGCAAGTACAGTGTATTGGACTGAAGAGGAGCTACTGTTCTTGTCAGTTTCCTAAGCAGAGTTGAACTAGATATGGCCCGTGTGTGTAGGAAGCACAGTTCTTTTGTTCTGAGCAAGCACACTGTTTGGACCCCAAAGGAAACACAGAAGAGTAGAAGAGTGCTCTTTTCTCAAAAGCAGAATGTATTTCTTGTAAGGCGAGCTAACGTTTGTTTCCCAGTCCTAAATGGAGTTGAATCACATGCAGTTTTTGGTCCTAGGAGCAAGAGTTGTTTTCTGGAAAGGAAAGACACTATTGAGCTCCCATTGCCATACACAGTGCAAATAGCACTCGCGTCTGTTTCCAGCAAGTACAGTTAATTGGACTGAAGAGGAGCTACTGTTCTTGTCAGTTTCCTAAGCAGCGTTGAACTAGATATGGCCTGTGTGTGTAGGAAGCACAGTTCTTTTGTTGTGAGCCAGCTCACTGTTCTGGCCCTACAGAAAACACAGTAGAGTAGAAGAGTGCTCTTTTCTCAAAACCAGAATGTGTTTCTTGTAAGGCGAGCTAACGTTTGTTTCCCAGTCCTAAATGGAGTTGAATCACATGCAGTTTTTGGTCCTACGAGCAAGAGTTGTTTTCTGGTAAGGAAAGTCACTATTGTGCTCCCATTGCCATACACAGTGCAAATAGCACTAGCGTCTGTTCCCAGCAAGTACAGTGTATTGGACTGAAGGGGAGCTACTCTTCTGGTCAGTTTCTTAAGCACAGTTAAACTAGATATGGCCCGTGTGTTTAGGAAGCACAGTTCTTTTGTTCTGAGCAAGCTCACTGTTTTGGCCCTATAGGAAACACAGTAGAGTAGAAGAGTGCTCTTTTCCAAAAGCAGAGTGTGTTTCTTGTAAGGTGAGCTAGAGTTTGTTTCCCAGTCATAAATGGAGTAGAATCACATGCAGTATCTGGTCCTACAAGCAAGAGTTGTTTTCTGGTAAGAAGAGTCACTATTGCGCTCCCATTGCCATACAAAGTGCAAATAGCACTCGTTTGTGCTTTCAGCAAGTACAGTGTATTGGACTGAAGAGGAGCTACTGTTCTTGTCAGTTTCTTAAGCAGAGTTGAACTAGATATGGCCCGTGTGTGTAGGAAGAACACTTCTTTTGTTCTGAGCAAGCTCTCTCTTCTGGCCCTATAGGAAACACAGTAGAGTAGAAGAGTGCTCTTTTCTCAAAAGCAGAGTGTGTTTCTTGTAAGGCGAGCTAGCGTTTGTTTCCCAGTCCTAAATGGAGTTGAATCACATGCAGGATCTGATCCTACGAGCAAGAGTTGTTTTCTGGTAAGGAGAGTCACTATTGCGCACCCATTGCCATACACAGTGCATATATCACTAGCTTCTGCTTCCAGCAAGTACAGTGTATTGGACTGAAGAGGAGCTACTGTTCTTGTCAGTTTCCTAAGCATTGTTGGACTAGATATGGCCCGTGTGTACGAAGCACAGTTCTTTTGTTCTGAGCAAGCTCACTCTTCTAACCATATAGGAAACACAGTAGAGTAGAAGAGTGCTCTTTTCTCAAAAGCAGAGTGTGTTTCTTGTAAGGCGAGCTAGCGTTTGTTTCCCAGTCCTAAATGGAGTTGAATCACATGCAGTTTCTGGTCCTAGGAGTAAGAGTTGTTTTCTGGTAAGGAATACACTATTGCGCTCCCATTGCCATACACAGTGCAAATAGCACTCGCGTCTGTTCCCAGCAAGTATAGTGAATTGGACTGAAGAGGAGCTACTGTTCTTGTCAGTTTCCTAAGCAGAGTTGAACTAGATATGGCCCCTGTGAGTAGGAAGCACAGTCCATTTGTTCTGTGCAAGCTCACTGTTCGGACCCCATAGGAAACACAGTAGAGTAGAAGAGTGCTCTTTTCTCAAAAGCAGATTGTGTTTCTTGTAAGGCAAACTAGCGTTTGTTTCCCAGTCCTAAATGGAGTTGAATCCCATGCAGTTTCTTGTCCTACGAGCAAGAGTTGTTTTTTGGTAAGAAGAGTCACTATTGTGCTCCCATTGTCCTACACAGGGCAAATAGCACTGGCGTCTGTTCCCAGCCTATACAGTGTATTGGATTGAAGAGGATCTACTGTTCTTCTCAGTTTCCTAAGCAGAATTGAACTAGGTATGGCCGTGTGTGTAGAAAGCGCAGTTTTTTTTTCTTAGAAAGGTCACTGTTCGGACCCCATAGGAAACACAGTAGAGTAGAAGAGTGCTCTTTTCTCAAAAGAAGAGTGTGTTTCTTGTAAGGCGAGCTAGTGTTTGTTTCCCAGTCCTAAATTGAGTTGAATCACAAGCAGTTTCTGTTCGTACGAGCAAGAGTTGTTTTCCCGTAAGAAGAGTCACTATTGCACTCCCATTGCCATACACAGTCCAAATAGCACTCGCGTCTACTTCCAGCAAGTACAGTGTATTGGACTGAAGGGGAGCTACTGTTCTTGTCAGTTTCCTAAGCAGAGTTGAACTAGATATGGCCCGTGTGTGTAGGAAGCACAGTTCTTTTGTTCTGAGCAAGCTCACTGTTCTGGCCCTATAGGAAACACATTAGAGTAGAAGAGTGCTCTTTTACAAAAGCAGAGTGTGTTTCTTGTAAGGCGAGCTAGCGTTTGCTTCCCAGTCCTAAATGGAGTTGAATCACGTGCAGTATCTGGTCCTAGGAGCAAGAGTTGTTTTCTGGTAAGAAGAGTCACTATTGTGCTCCCATTGCCATACACAGTGCAAATAGCACTCGTTTCTGCTTCCAGCAAGTACAGTGTATTGGACTGAAGAGGAGCTAATGTTCTTGTGAGTTTCCTAAGCAGAGTTGAACTAGATATGGCCCGTGTGTGTAGGAAGCACAGTTCTTTTGTTCTGAGCATGCTCACTGTTCTGGCCATATAGGAAACTCAGTAGAGTCGAAGAGTGCTCTTTTCTCAAAAGCAGAGTGTGTTTCTCGTAAGGCGAGCTAGTGTTTGTTTCCCAGTCCTAAATGGAGTTGACTCATATGCAGTTTCTATTCCTACGAGCAAGATTTGTTTTCTGGTAAGGAGAGTCACTATTGTGCTCCCATGGAGATACATAGTGCAAATAGCACTCGCGTCTGTTCCCAGCAAGTACAGTGTATTGGACTGAAGAGGAGCTACTGTTCTTGTCAGTTTCCTAAGCAGAGTTGAACTACATATGGCCGTATATGTAGGAAACACAGTTCTTTTGTTCTGAGCAAGCTTACTGTTAGGGCCCGATAGGAAACACAGTAGAGGAGAAGAGTCCTCTTTTCTCAAAAGCAGAGTATGTTTCTTGTAAGGCGAGCTAGTGTTTGTTTCCCAGTCCTAAATGGAGTTGAATCACATGCAGGATCTGATCCTACGAGCAAGAGTTGTTTTCTGGTAAGAAGAGTCACTATTGCGCACCCATTGCCATACACAGTGCAAATAACACTAGCTTCTGCTTCCAGCAAGTACAGTGTATTGGACTGAAGAGGAGCTACTGTTCTTGTCAGTTTCCGAAGCAGAGTTGAACTAGATATGGCCCGTGTGTGTAGGAAGCACAGTTCTTTTGTTCTGAGCAAGCTCACTGTTCTGGCCCTATAGGAAACCCAGTAGAGTAGAAGAGTGCTCTTTTCCAAAAGCAGAGTGTGTTTCTTGTAAGGCGAGCTAGTGTTTGTTTCCCAGTCCTAATTGGAGTTGAATCACGTGCAGTATCTGGTCCTATGAGCAAGAGTAGTTTTCTGGTAAGAAGTGTCACTATTGTGCTCCCATTGCCATACACAGTGCAAATAGCACTCGTTTCTGCTTCCAGCAAGTTCAGTGTATTGGACTGAAGAGGAGCTAATGTTCTTGTCAGTTTCCTAAGCAGAGTTGAACTAGATATGGCCCATGTGTGTAGGAAGCACAGTTCTTTCGTTATGAGCATGCTCACTGTTCTTACCCTATAGGAAACCCAGTAGAGTAGAAGAGAGCTCTTTTCTCAAAAGCAGAGTGTGTTTCTTGTAAGGTGCGCTAGTGTTTCTTTCCCAGTCCTAAATGGAGTTGAGTCACGTGCAGTTTCGGGTCGTATGCGCAAGGGTTGTTTTCTGGTAAGAAGAGTCACTATTGTGCTCCCTTTGCAATACACAGTGCAAATAGCACTCATGTCAGTTCCCAGCAAGTACAGTGTATTGGACTGAAGAGGAGCTACTGTTCTTGTCAGTTTCCTAAGCAGAGTTGAACTAGATATGTCCCGTGTGTGTAGGAAGCACAGTACTTTTGTTCTGAGCAAGCTCACTCTTCTGGCCCTATAGGAAACACAGTAGAGTAGAAGAGTGCTCTTTTCTCAAAAGCAGAGTGTGTTTCTTGTAAGGCAAGCTAGCGTTTGCTTCCCAGTCCTAAATGGAGTTGAATCACGTGCAGTATCTGGTCCTAGGAGCAAGAGTTGTTTTCTGGTAAGAAGAGTCACTATTGTGCTCCCATTGACATACACAGTGCAAATAGCACTCGTTTCTGCTTCCAGCAAGTACAGTGTATTGGACTGAAGAGGAGCTAATGTTCTTGTGAGTTTCCTAGCGGAGTTGAACTAGATATGGCCCGTGTGTGTAGGAAGCACAGTTCTTTTGTTCTGAGCATGCTCACTGTTCTGGCCATATAGGAAACACAGTAGAGTAGAAGAGTGCTCTTTTCTCAAAAGGAAAGTGTGTTTCTCATAAGGCGAGCTAGCGTTTGTTTCCCAGTCCTAAATGGAGTTGAATCACATGCAGTTTTTGATCCTACGAGCAAGAGTTGTTTTCTGGTAAGGAAAGTCACTATTGTGCTCCCATTGCCATACACAGTGCAAATAGCACTCGCTTCTGTTCCCAGCAAGTACAGTGTATTGGACTTAAGAGGAGATACTGTTCTTGTCAGTTTCCTAAGCAGAGTTGAACTAGATATGGCCCCTGTGTGTAGGAATCTCAGTTCTTTTGTTCTGAGCAAGCTCACTGTTCTGTCCCTTATAAGAAACCTAGTAGAGTAGATAGTGATCTTTTCACAAAAGCAGAATGTGTTTCTTGTAAGGTGAGCTAGCGTTTGTTTTCCAGTCCTAAATGGAGTTGAATCACATGTAATTTCTGGTCCTATGAGCAAGAGTTGTTTTCTGGTTAGAAGAGTCACTATTGCGCTCCCAATGTCATACACAGGGCAAATAGCACTGGCGTCTGTTCCCAGCAAGTACAGTGTATGGAACTGAAGAGGATCTACTGTTCTTGTCAGTTTCCTAAGGAGAATTGAACTAGATATGGCCGTGTGTGTAGGAAGCACAGTTCTTTTGTTCTGAGCATGCTCACTGCTCTGGCCCTATAGGAAACCCAGTAGAGTAGAAGAGTGCTCTTTTCTCAAAAGCAGAGTGTGTTTCTTGTAAGGCTAGCTAGCAATTGTTTCCCAGTCATAAATGGAGTTGAATCACATGCAGTTTTTGGTCCTACAAGCAAGAGTTGTTTTCTGGTAAGGAAAGTCACTGCTGCCCTCCCATTGCCACACACAGTGCAAATAGGATTCGCGTCTGTTCCCATTAAGTACAGTGTATTGGACTGAAGAGGAGCTACTCTTCTTGTCAGTTTCCTAAGCAGAGTTGAACTAGATATGGCCCGTGTGTGTAGGAAGCACAGTTCTTTTGTTCTGAGCAAGCTACTGTTAGGATCCCATAGAAAACACAGTAGAGTAGAAGAGTGCTCTTTTCTCAAAAGCAGAGTGTGTTTCTTGTAAGGCGAGCTAGCATTTGTTTCCCAGTACTAAATGGAGTTCAATCACATGCAGTTTCTGGTCCTACGATCAAGAGTTGTTTTCTGGTAAGAAGAGTCACTATTGTGCTCCCATTTTCATACAAAGGGCAAATAGCACTGGCGTCTGTTCCCAGCCTGTACAGTGTATTGGACTGAAGAGGAGCTACTGTTGTTGCCAGTTTCCTAAGCAGAATTGAACTAGATATGGCCGTGTGTGTAGGAACCACAGTTTTTTTGTTCTGAGCAAGCTTACTGTTCTGGCCCTATAAAAAACACAGTAGAGTAGAAGAGTGATCTTTTCTCAAAAGCAGAATGTGTTTCTCCTAAGGCGAGCAAGCGTTTGTTTCCCAGTCCTAAAAGGAGTTGAATCACATGCAGTTTTTGATCCTATGAGCAAGAGTTGTTTTCTGGTAAGGAAAGTCACTATTGCGCTCCGATTGCCATACACAGTGCAAACAGCACTGGCGTCTGTTCTCAGCAAGTACAGTGTATTGGACTGAGGAGCTACTGTTCTTGTCAGTTTCCTAAGCAGAATTGAACTAGATATGGCCCGTGTGTGTAGGAAGCACAGTTCTTTTGTTCTGAGCAAGCTCACAATTCTGGCCCCATAGGAAACACAGTAGAGTAGAAGAGTGATCTTTTCTCAAAAGCAGAGTGTTTTTCTTGTAAGGCGAGCTAGCGTTTGTTTCCCAGTCCTAAATAGAGTTGAATCACATCCAGTTTCTGGTCCTACGAGCAAGAGTTGTGTTCTGGTAAGAAGAGTCACTATTGTGCCCCATTTTCATACACAGGGCAAATAGCACTGGCGTCTGTTCCCAGCAAGTACAGTGTATGGGACTGAAGAGTATCTACTGTTCTTGTCAGTTTCATAAGCAGAATTGAACATGATATGACTGTGTGTGTAGGAAGCACAGTTCTTTTGTTCTTAGCAAGCTCACTGTTTTGCCCCTATAGGAAACACAGTAGAGTAGAAGAGTGCTCTTTTCTCAAAAGCAGAGTGTGTTTCTTGTAAGGCGAGCTAGCATTTGTTTCCCAGTATTAAATGGAGTTGAATCACATGCAGTTTTTGGTCCTACGAGCTAGAGTTGTTTTCTGGTAAGGAAAGTTACTATTGCGCTCCCATTGCCATACATAGTGCAAATAGCACTCGCGTCTGTTCCCAGCAAGTACAGTGTATTGGACTGAAGATGAGCTACTGTTCTTCTCAGTTTCTTAAGCAGAGTTGAACTAGATATGGCCCGTGTGTGTAGGAAGCACAGTTCTTTTGTTCTGAGCAACCTCACTGTTCGGACCCCATAGGAATCACTCTAGAGTAGAAGAGTGCTCTTTTCTCAAAAGCAGAGTGTGTTTCTTGTAAGGCAAGCTAGCCTTTGTTTCCCAGTCTGAAATGAAGTTGAATCCCATGCAGTTTTTGGTCCTACGAGCAAGAGTTGTTTTCTGGTAAGGAAAGTCACAATTGCGTTCTCATTGCCATATACAGTGCAAATAGCTCTCGCGTCTGTTCCCAGCAAGTACAGTGTATTGGACTGAAGAGGAGCTACTTTTCTTGTCAGTTTCCTAAGCAGAGTTGAACTAGATATGGCCCGTGTGTGTAGGAAGCACAGTTCTTTTGTTCTGAGCAAGCACACTGTTTGGACCCCAAAGGAAACACAGAAGAGTAGAAGAGTGCTCTTTTCTCAAAAGCAGAATGTGTTTCTTGTAAGGCGAGCTAACGTTTGTTTCCCAGTCCTAAATGGAGTTGAATCACATGCAGTTTTTGGTCCTAGGAGCAAGAGTTGTTTTCTGGAAAGGAAAGACACTATTGAGCTCCCATTGCCATACACAGTGCAAATAGCACTCGCGTCTGTTTCCAGCAAGTACAGTTAATTGGACTGAAGAGGAGCTACTGTTCTTGTCAGTTTCCTAAGCAGCGTTGAACTAGATATGGCCTGTGTGTGTAGGAAGCACAGTTCTTTTGTTGTGAGCCAGCTCACTGTTCTGGCCCTACAGAAAACACAGTAGAGTAGAAGAGTGCTCTTTTCTCAAAACCAGAATGTGTTTCTTGTAAGGCGAGCTAACGTTTGTTTCCCAGTCCTAAATGGAGTTGAATCACATGCAGTTTTTGGTCCTACGAGCAAGAGTTGTTTTCTGGTAAGGAAAGTCACTATTGCGCTCCCATTGCCATACACAGTGCAAATAGCACTCGCGTCTGTTCCCAGCAAGTACAGTGTATTGGACTGAAGGGGAGCTACTCTTCTTGTCAGTTTCTTAAGCACAGTTAAACTAGATATGGCCCGTGTGTTTAGGAAGCACAGTTCTTTTGTTCTGAGCAAGCTCACTGTTTTGGCCCTATAGGAAACACAGTAGAGTAGAAGAGTGCTCTTTTCCAAAAGCAGAGTGTGTTTCTTGTAAGGTGAGCTAGAGTTTGTTTCCCAGTCATAAATGGAGTAGAATCACATGCAGTATCTGGTCCTACAAGCAAGAGTTGTTTTCTGGTAAGAAGAGTCACTATTGCGCTCCCATTGCCATACAAAGTGCAAATAGCACTCGTTTGTGCTTTCAGCAAGTACAGTGTATTGGACTGAAGAGGAGCTACTGTTCTTGTCAGTTTCTTAAGCAGAGTTGAACTAGATATGGCCCGTGTGTGTAGGAAGAACACTTCTTTTGTTCTGAGCAAGCTCTCTCTTCTGGCCCTATAGGAAACACAGTAGAGTAGAAGAGTGCTCTTTTCTCAAAAGCAGAGTGTGTTTCTTGTAAGGCGAGCTAGCGTTTGTTTCCCAGTCCTAAATGGAGTTGAATCACATGCAGGATCTGATCCTACGAGCAAGAGTTGTTTTCTGGTAAGGAGAGTCACTATTGCGCACCCATTGCCATACACAGTGCAAATAACACTAGCTTCTGCTTCCAGCAAGTACAGTGTATTGGACTGAAGAGGAGCTACTGTTCTTGTCAGTTTCCTAAGCATTGTTGGACTAGATATGGCCCGTGTGTACGAAGCACAGTTCTTTTGTTCTGAGCAAGCTCACTCTTCTAACCATATAGGAAACACAGTAGAGTAGAAGAGTGCTCTTTTCTCAAAAGCAGAGTGTGTTTCTTGTAAGGCGAGCTAGCGTTTGTTTCCCAGTCCTAAATGGAGTTGAATCACATGCAGTTTCTGGTCCTAGGAGTAAGAGTTGTTTTCTGGTAAGGAATACACTATTGCGCTCCCATTGCCATACACAGTGCAAATAGCACTCGCGTCTGTTCCCAGCAAGTATAGTGAATTGGACTGAAGAGGAGCTACTGTTCTTGTCAGTTTCCTAAGCAGAGTTGAACTAGATATGGCCCGTGTGTGTAGGAAGCACACTTCTTTTGTTCTGAGCAAGCTCACTGTTCTGGCCCTGTAGGAAACACAGTAGAGTAGAAGAGTGCTCTTTTCTCAAAAGCAGATTTTGTTTTTTGTAAAGCGAGCTAGTGTTTCTTTCCCAGTCCTAAATGGAGGTGAATCACATGCAGCTTCTATTCCTACGAGCAACAGTTTTTTTCTGGTAAGAAGAGTCACTATTGCACTCCCATTGCCATACACAGTGCAAATAGCACTTGAGTCTGTTCCCAGAAAGTACAGTGTATTGGACTGAAGAGGAGCTACTGTACTTGTCAGTTTCCTAAGCAGAGTTGAACTAGATATGGCCCATGTGAGTAGGAAGCACAGTCCATTTGTTCTGTGCAAGCTCACTGTTCGGACCCCATAGGAAACACAGTCGAGTAGAAGAGTGCTCTTTTCTCAAAAGCAGATTGTGTTTCTTGTAAGGCAAACTAGCGTTGGTTTCCCAGTCCTAAATGGAGTTGAATCCCATGCAGTTTCTTGTCCTACGAGCAAGAGTTGTTTTTTGGTAAGAAGAGTCACTATTGCGCTCCCATTGTCCTACACAGGGCAAATAGCACTGGCGTCTGTTCCCAGCCTATACAGTGTATTGGATTGAAGAGGATCTACTGTTCTTCTCAGTTTCCTAAGCAGAATTGAACTAGGTATGGCCGTGTGTGTAGAAAGCGCAGTTTTTTTTTCTTAGAAAGGTCACTGTTCGGACCCCATAGGAAACACAGTAGAGTAGAAGAGTGCTCTTTTCTCAAAAGAAGAGTGTGTTTCTTGTAAGGCGAGCTAGTGTTTGTTTCCCAGTCCTAAATTGAGTTGAATCACAAGCAGTTTCTGTTCGTACGAGCAAGAGTTGTTTTCCCGTAAGAAGAGTCACTATTGCACTCCCATTGCCATACACAGTCCAAATAGCACTCGCGTCTACTTCCAGCAAGTACAGTGTATTGGACTGAAGGGGAGCTACTGTTCTTGTCAGTTTCCTAAGCAGAGTTGAACTAGATATGGCCCGTGTGTGTAGGAAGCACAGTTCTTTTGTTCTGAGCAAGCTCACTGTTCTGGCCCTATAGGAAACACATTAGAGTAGAAGAGTGCTCTTTTACAAAAGCAGAGTGTGTTTCTTGTAAGGCGAGCTAGCGTTTGCTTCCCAGTCCTAAATGGAGTTGAATCACGTGCAGTATCTGGTCCTAGGAGCAAGAGTTGTTTTCTGGTAAGAAGAGTCACTATTGTGCTCCCATTGCCATACACAGTGCAAATAGCACTCGTTTCTGCTTCCAGCAAGTACAGTGTATTGGACTGAAGAGGAGCTAATGTTCTTGTGAGTTTCCTAAGCAGAGTTGAACTAGATATGGCCCGTGTGTGTAGGAAGCACAGTTCTTTTGTTCTGAGCATGCTCACTGTTCTGGCCATATAGGAAACTCAGTAGAGTCGAAGAGTGCTCTTTTCTCAAAAGCAGAGTGTGTTTCTCGTAAGGCGAGCTAGCGTTTGTTTCCCAGTCCTAAATGGAGTTGACTCATATGCAGTTTCTATTCCTACGAGCAAGATTTGTTTTCTGGTAAGGAGAGTCACTATTGTGCTCCCATGGAGATACATAGTGCAAATAGCACTCGCGTCTGTTCCCAGCAAGTACAGTGTATTGGACTGAAGAGGAGCTACTGTTCTTGTCAGTTTCCTAAGCAGAGTTGAACTACATATGGCCGTATATGTAGGAAACACAGTTCTTTTGTTCTGAGCAAGCTTACTGTTAGGGCCCGATAGGAAACACAGTAGAGGAGAAGAGTCCTCTTTTCTCAAAAGCAGAGTGTGTTTCTTGTAAGGCGAGCTAGTGTTTGTTTCCCAGTCCTAAATGGAGTTGAATCACATGCAGGATCTGATCCTACGAGCAAGAGTTGTTTTCTGGTAAGAAGAGTCACTATTGCGCACCCATTGCCATACACAGTGCAAATAACACTAGCTTCTGCTTCCAGCAAGTACAGTGTATTGGACTGAAGAGGAGCTACTGTTCTTGTCAGTTTCCGAAGCAGAGTTGAACTAGATATGGCCCGTGTGTGTAGGAAGCACAGTTCTTTCGTTATGAGCATGCTCACTGTTCTTACCCTATAGGAAACCCAGTAGAGTAGAAGAGAGCTCTTTTCTCAAAAGCAGAGTGTGTTTCTTGTAAGGTGCGCTAGTGTTTCTTTCCCAGTCCTAAATGGAGTTGAGTCACGTGCAGTTTCTGGTCGTATGCGCAAGGGTTGTTTTCTGGTAAGAAGAGTCACTATTGTGCTCCCTTTGCAATACACAGTGCAAATAGCACTCATGTCAGTTCCCAGCAAGTACAGTGTATTGGACTGAAGAGGAGCTACTGTTCTTGTCAGTTTCCTAAGCAGAGTTGAACTAGATATGTCCCGTGTGTGTAGGAAGCACAGTTCTTTTGTTCTGAGCAAGCTCACTCTTCTGGCCCTATAGGAAACACAGTAGAGTAGAAGAGTGCTCTTTTCCAAAAGCAGAGTGTGTTTCTTGTAAGGCAAGCTAGCGTTTGCTTCCCAGTCCTAAATGGAGTTGAATCACGTGCAGTATCTGGTCCTAGGAGCAAGAGTTGTTTTCTGGTAAGAAGAGTCACTATTGTGCTCCCATTGACATACACAGTGCAAATAGCACTCGTTTCTGCTTCCAGCAAGTACAGTGTATTGGACTGAAGAGGAGCTAATGTTCATGTGAGTTTCCTAGCGGAGTTGAACTAGATATGGCCCGTGTGTGTAGGAAGTACAGTTCTTTTGTTCTGAGCATGCTCACTGTTCTGGCCATATAGGAAACACAGTAGAGTAGAAGAGTGCTCTTTTCTCAAAAGGAAAGTGTGTTTCTCGTAAGGCGAGCTAGCGTTTGTTTCCCAGTCCTAAATGGAGTTGAATCACATGCAGTTTTTGATCCTACGAGCAAGAGTTGTTTTCTGGTAAGGAAAGTCACTATTGTGCTCCCATTGCCATACACAGTGCAAATAGCACTCGCTTCTGTTCCCAGCAAGTACAGTGTATTGGACTTAAGAGGAGATACTGTTCTTGTCAGTTTCCTAAGCAGAGTTGAACTAGATATGGCCCCTGTGTGTAGGAATCTCAGTTCTTTTGTTCTGAGCAAGCTCACTGTTCTGTCCCTTATAGGAAACATAGTAGAGTAGATAGTGATCTTTTCACAAAAGCAGAATGTGTTTCTTGTAAGGTGAGCTAGCGTTTGTTTTCCAGTCCTAAATGGAGTTGAATCACATGTAATTTCTGGTTCTATGAGCAAGAGTTGTTTTCTGGTTAGAAGAGTCACTATTGCGCTCCCATTGTCATACACAGGGCAAATAGCACTGGCGTCTGTTCCCAGCAAGTACAGTGTATGGAACTGAAGAGAATCTACTGTTCTTGTCAGTTTCCTAAGGAGAATTGAACTAGATATGGCCGTGTGTGTAGGAAGCACAGTTCTTTTGTTCTGAGCATGCTCACTGCTCTGGCCCTATAGGAAACCCAGTAGAGTAGAAGAGTGCTCTTTTCTCAAAAGCAGAGTGTGTTTCTTGTAAGGCTAGCTAGCAATTGTTTCCCAGTCATAAATGGAGTTGAATCACATGCAGTTTTTGGTCCTACAAGCAAGAGTTGTTTTCTGGTAAGGAAAGTCACTGCTGCCCTCCCATTGCCACACACAGTGCAAATAGGACTCGCGTCTGTTCCCATCAAGTACAGTGTATTGGACTGAAGAGGAGCTACTGTTCTTGTCAGTTTCCTAAGCAGAGTTGAACTAGATATGGCCCATGTGTGTAGGAAGCACAGTTCTTTTGTTCTGAGCAAGCTCACTGTTTGGACCCCATAGGAAACACAGTAGAGTAGAAGAGTGCTCTTTTCTCAAAAGCAGAGTGTTTTTCTTGTAAGGCGAGCTGGCATTTGTTTCCCAGTCCTAAATGGAGTTGAATCACATGCAGTTTTTGGTGCTATGAGCTAGAGTTGTTTTCTGGTAAGGAAAGTTACTATTGCGCTCCCATTGCCATACATATTGCAAATAGCACTCGCGTCTGTTCCCAGCAAGTACAGTGTATTGGACTGAAGATGAGCTACTGTTCTTCTCAGTTTCTTAAGCAGAGTTGAACTAGATATGGCCCGTGTGTGTAGGAAGCACAGTTCTTTTGTTCTGAGCAACCTCACTGTTCGGACCCCATAGGAATCACTCTAGAGTAGAAGAGTGCTCTTTTCTCAAAAGCAGAGTGTGTTTCTTGTAAGGCAAGCTAGCCTTTGTTTCCCAGTCTGAAATGAAGTTGAATCCCATGCAGTTTTTGGTCCTACGAGCAAGAGTTGTTTTTTGGTAAGGAAAGTCACAATTGCGTTCTCATTGCCATATGCAGTGCAAATAGCTCTCGCGTCTGTTCCCATCAAGTACAGTGTATTGGACTGAAGAGGAGCTACTGTTCTTGTCAGTTTCCTAAGCAGAGTTGAACTAGATATGGCCCGTGTTTGTAGGAAGCACAGTTCTTTTGTTCTGAGCAAGCACACTGTTTGGACACCAAAGGAAACACAGAAAAGTAGAAGAGTGCTCTTTTCTCAAAAGCAGAGTGTGTTTCTTGTACGTCGAGATAGCGTTTGTTTCCCAGTCCTAAATGGAGTTGAATCACATGCAGTTTCTGGTCCTAGGAGCAAGAGTTGTTTTCTGGAAAGGAAAGACACTATTGAGCTCCCATTGCCATACACAGTGCAAATAGCACTCGCGTCTGTTTCCAGCAAGTACAGTTAATTGGACTGAAGAGGAGCTACTGTTCTTGTGAGTTTCCTAAGCAGCGTTGAACTAGATATGGCCTGTGTGTGTAGGAAGCACAGTTCTTTTGTTGTGAGCCAGCTCACTGTTCTGGCCCTACAGGAAACACAGTAGAGTAGAAGAGTGCTCTTTTCTCAAAACCAGAATGTGTTTCTTGTAAGCCGAGCTAACGTTTGTTTCCCAGTCCTAAAAGGAGTTGAATCACATGCAGTTTTTGGTCCTACGAGCAAGAGTTGTTTTCTGATAAGGAAAGTCACTATTGTGCTCCCATTGCCATACACAGTGCAAATAGCACTCGCGTCTGTTCCCAGCAAGTACAGTGTATTGGACTGAAGGGGAGCTACTGTTCTTGTCAGTTTCTTAAGCACAGTTAAACTAGATATGGCCGTGTGTTTAGGAAGCACAGTTCTTTTGTTCTGAGCAAGCTCACTGTTCTGGCCCTGTAGGAAACACAGTAGAGTAGAAGAGTGCTCTTTTCCAAAATCAGAGTGTGTTTCTTGTAAGGGGAGCTAGAGTTTGTTTCCCAGTCATAAATGGAGTAGAATCACATGCAGTATCTGGTCCTGCAAGCAAGAGTTGTTTTCTGGTAAGAAGAGTCACTGTTGCGCTCCCATTGCCATACAAAGTGAAAATAGCACTAGTTTGTGCTTCGAGCAAGTACAGTGTATTGGACTGAAGAGGAGCTACTGTTCTTGTCAGTTTCCTAAGCAGAGTTGAACTAGATATAGCCCGTGTGTGTAGGAAGCACAATTCTTTTGTTCTGAGCAAGCTCACTCTTCAGACTGCATAGGAAACACAGTAGAGTAGAAGAGTGCCCTTTTCTCAAAAGCAGAGTGTGTTTCTTGTAAGTCGAGCTAGCGTTTGTTTCCCATTCCTAAATGGAGTTGAATCACATGCAGTTTCTGGTCCTACGAGCAAGAGTTGTTTTCTGGTAAGGAAAGACACTATTGAGCTCCCATTGCCATACACAGTGCAAATAGCACTCGCGTCTGTTCCCAGCAAGTACAGTGAATTGGACTGAAGAGGAGCTACTGTTCTTGTCAGTTTCTTAAGCAGAGTTGAACTAGATATGGCCCGTGTGTGTAGGAAGCACACTTCTTTTGTTCTGAGCAAGCTCTCTCTTCTGGCCCTATAGGAAACACAGTATAGTAGAAGAGTGCTCTTTTCTCAAAAGCAGAGTGTGTTTCTTGTAAGGCGAGCTAGCGTTTGTTTCCCAGTCCTAAATGGAGTTGAATCACATGCAGGATCTGATCCTACGAGCAAGAGTTGTTTTCTGGTAAGGAGAGTCACTATTGCGCACCCATTGCCATACACAGTGCAAATAACACTAGCTTCTGCTTCCAGCAAGTACAGTGTATTGGACTGAAGAGGAGCTACTGTTCTTGTCAGTTTCCTAAGCATTGTTGAACTAGATATGGCCCGTTTGTGTAGGAAGCACAGTTCTTTTGTTCTGAGCAAGCTCACTGTTCTGGCCATACAGTAAACACAGTAGAGTAGAAGAGTGCTGTTTTCTCAAAAGCAGAGTGTGTTTCTTGTAAGGCGAGCTAGCGTTTGTTTCCCAGTCCTAAATAGAGTTGAATCCCATGCAGTTTCTGGACTTAGTAGCAAGAATTGTTTTCTGGTAAAAAAAAGTCACTATTGTGCTCCCATTGCCATACACAGTGCAAATAGCAGTCACGACTGTTCCCAGCAAGTATAGTGTATTGGACTGAAGAGGAGCTTCTGTTCTTGTCAGTTTCATAAGCAGAGTTGAACTAGATATGGCCCTTGTGTGTAGGAATCACAGTTCTTCTTTCTGAGCAAGCTCACTGTTCGGACCCAATAGGAAACCCGGTAGAGTAGAAGAGTGCTCTTTTCTCAAAAGCAGAGTATGTTTCTTGTAAGATGAGCTAGCGTTTGTTTCCCAGTCTTAAATGGAGTTGAATCACATGCAGTTTCTGGTCCTAGGAGCAAGAGTTGTTTTCTGGAAAGGAAAGACACTATTGAGCTCCCATTGCCATACACAGTGCAAACAGCACTGGCGTCTGTTCTCAGCAAGTACAGTGTATTGGACTGAGGAGCTACTGTTCTTGTCAGTTTCCTAAGCAGAGTTGAACTAGATATGGCCCGTTTGTGTAGGAAGCACAGTTCTTTTGTTCTGAGTCAGCTCACTGTTCTGGCCATACAGGAAACACAGTAGAGTAGAAGAGTGCTCTTTTCTCAAAAGCAGAGTATGTTTCTTGTAAGGCGAGCTAGCATTTGTTTCCCAGTCCTAAATGGAGTTGAATCACATGCAGTTTCTGGTCCTAGGAGTAAGAGTTGTTTTCTGGTAAGGAAAGACACTATTGCGCTCCCATTGCCATACACAGTGCAAATAGCACTCGCGTCTGTTCCCAGCAAGTATAGTGAATTGGACTGAAGAGGAGCTACTGTTCTTGTCAGTTTCCTAAGCAGAGTTGAATTAGATATGGCCCGTGTGTGTAGAAAGCACACTTCTTTGTTCTGAGCAAGCTCACTGTTCTGGCCCTGTAGGAAACACAGTAGAGTAGAAGAGTGCTCTTTTCTCAAAAGCAGAGTTTGTTTTTTGTAAAGCGAGCTAGTGTTTCTTTCCCAGTCCTAAATGGAGGTGAATCACATGCAGCTTCTATTCCTACGAGCAACAGTTTTTTTCTGGTAAGAAGAGTCACTATTGCACTCCCATTGCCATACACAGTGCAAATAGCACTTGAGTCTGTTCCCAGAAAGTACAGTGTATTGGACTAAAGAGGAGCTGTACTTGTCAGTTTCCTAAGCAGAGTTGAATTAGATATGGCCCATGTGAGTAGGAAGCACAGTTCATTTGTTCTGTGCAAGCTCACTGTTCGGACCCCATAGGAAACACAGTAGAGTAGAAGAGTGCTCTTTTCTCAAAAGCAGATTGTGTTTCTTGTAAGGCAAACTAGCATTTGTTTCCCAGTCCTAAATGGAGTTGAATCCCATGCAGTTTCTTGTCCTACGAGCAAGAGTTGTTTTTTGGTAAGAAGAGTCACTATTGCACTCCCATTGTCCTACACAGGGCAAATAGCACTGGCGTCTGTTCCCAGCCTATACAGTGTATTGGATTGAAGAGGATCTACTGTTCTTCTCAGTTTTCTAAACAGAATTGAACTAGGTATGGCCGTGTGTGTAGAAAGCACAGTTTTTTTTTCTTAGAAAGGTCACTGTTCGGACCCCATAGGAAACACAGTAGAGTAGAAGAGTGATCTTTTCTCAAAAGCAGAGTGCGTTTCTTGTAAGGCGAGCTAGTGTTTGTTTCCCAGTCCTAAATGGAGTTGAATCACAAGCAGTTTCTGTTCGTACGAGCAAGAGTTGTTTTCCCGTAATTAAAGTCACTATTGCACTCCCTTTGCCATACATAGTCCAAATAGCACTCGCGTCTACTTCCAGCAAGTACAGTGTATTGGACTGAAGAGGAGCTACTGTTCTTGTCAGTTTCCTAAGCAGAGTTGAACTAGATATGGTCCATGTGTGTAGGAAGCACAGTTCTTTTGTTCTGAGCAAGCTCACTGTTCTGGCCCTATAGGAAACACAGTAGAGTAGAAGAGTGCTCTTTTACAAAAGCAGAGTGTGTTTCTTGTAAGGCGAGCTAGCGTTTGTTTCCCAGTCCTAAATGGAGTTGACTCATATGCAGTTTCTATTCCTACGAGCAAGATTTGTTTTCTGGTAAGAAGAGTCACTATAGCGCTCCCATTGTCCTACACAGGGCAAATAGCACTGGCGTCTGTTCCCAGCCTATACAGTGTATTGGATTGAAGAGGATCTACTGTTCTTCTCAGTTTCCTAAGCAGAATTGAACTAGGTATGCCCGTGTGTGTAGAAAGCACAGTTTTTTTTTCTTAGAAAGTTCACTGTTCGGACCCCATAGGAAACACAGTAGATTAGAAGAGTGCTCTTTTCTCAAAAGCAGAGTGTGTTTCTTGTAAGGCGAGCTAGTGTTTGTTTCCCAGTCCTAAATGGAGTTGAATCTCAAGCAGTTTCTATTCGTACGAGCAAGAGTTGTTTTCTGGTAAGAAGAGTCACTATTGCACTCCCATTGCCATACACAGTGCAAATAGCACTCGTTTCTGCTTCCAGCAAGTTCAGTGTATTGGACTGAAGAGGAGCTAATGTTCTTGTCAGTTTCCTAAGCAGAGTTGAACTAGATATGGCCCATGTGCGTAGGAAGCACAGTTTTTTTGTTATGAGCATGCTCACTGTTCTTACCCTATAGGAAACCCAGTAGAGTAGAAGAGTGCTCTTTTCTCAAAATCAGAGTGTGTTTCTTGTAAGGTGCGCTAGTGTTTCTTTCCCAGTCCTAAATGGAGTTGAGTCACATGCAGTTTCTGGTCGTACGCGCAAGAGTTGTTTTCTGGTAAGAAGAGTCACTATTGTGCTCCCGTTGCAATACACAATGCAAATAGCACTCATGTCTGTTCCCAGCAAGTACAGTGTATTGGACTGAAGAAGAGCTACTGTTCTTTTCAGTTTTCTAAGCAGAGTTGAACTAGATATGGCCCGTGTGTGTAGGAAGCACAGTTCTTTTTTCTGAGCAAGCTCACTGTTCTGGCCCTAAAGGAAACACAGTAGAGTAGATGAGTGCTCTTTTCTCAAAAGCAGAGTGCTTTTCTTGTAAGGTAATCTAGTGTTTGTTTCCCAGTCCTAAATGGAGTTGAGTCACATGCAGTTTCTGGTTGTACGAGCAAGCGTTGTTTTCTGGTAAAAAGAGTCACTACTGTGCTCCCTTTGCCATACACAGTGCAAATAGCACTCAGGTCTGTTACCAGCAAATACAGTGTATTGGACTGAAGAGGAGCTACTGTTCTTGTCAGTTTCCTAAGCAGAGTTGAACTAGATATGGCCCGTGTGTGGAGGAAGCACAGTTCTTTTATTCTGAGCAATCTCACTGTTCTGGCCCTACAGGAAACACAGTAGAGTAGAAGAGTGTTCTTTTCTCAAAAGCAGAGTGTGTTTCTCATAAGGCGAGCTAGCGTTTGTTTCCCAGTCCTAAATGGAGTTGAATCACATGCAGTTTCTGGTCCTACGAGTAAGAGTTGTTTTCTGGAATGAAGAGACACTATTGCGCTCCCATTGTCCTACACAGGGCAAATAGCACTGGCGTCTGTTCCCAGCCTATACAGTGTATTGGACTGAAGAGGATCTACTGTTCTTCTCAGTTTCCTAA
Organism: Peromyscus eremicus; assembly: GCF_949786415.1. Taxonomy (NCBI): domain Eukaryota; kingdom Metazoa; phylum Chordata; class Mammalia; order Rodentia; family Cricetidae; genus Peromyscus; species Peromyscus eremicus. The sequence continues at coordinate 411,582 of NW_026734378.1, read as the reverse complement.
GCAGAATTGAACTAGGTATGGCCGTGTGAGTAGAAAGCACAGTTCTTTTGTTCTTACCAAGGTCACTGTTCGGACCCCATAGGAAACACAGTAGAGTAGAAGAGTGCTCTTTTCTCAAAAGCAGAGTGTGTTTCTTGTAAGGCGAGCTAGTGTTTGTTTCCCAGTCAGAAATGGAGTTGAATCACAAGCAGTTTCTGTTCGTATGAGCAAGATTGGTTTAACTGTAAGAAGAGTCACTATTGCACTCCCGTTGCCGTACACAGTCCAAATAGCACTCGCGTATACTTCCAGCAAGTACAGTGTATTGGACTGAAGAGGAGCAACTGTTCTTGTTAGTTTCCTAAGCAGAGTTGAACTAGATATGGCCCATGTGTGTAGGAAGCACAGTTCTTTTGTTCTGAGCAAGCTCACTGTTCTGGCCCTATAGGAAACACAGTAGAGTAGAAGAGTGCTGTTTTCCAAAAGCAGAGTGTGTTTCTTGTAAGGCGAGCTAGTGTTTACTTCCCAGTCCTAAATGGAATTGAATCATATGCAGTTTCTATCCTACGAGCAAGATTTGTTTTCTGGTAAGAAGAGTCACTATTGTGCTCCCATTGCCATATACAGTGCAAATAGCACTCGTGCCTGTTCCCAGCAAGTACAGTGTATTGTACTGAAGAGGAGCTACTGTTCTTGTCAGTTTCCTAAGCAGAGTTGAACTAGATATGGCTCATGTGTGTAGGAAGCACAGTTCATTTGTTCTGAGCAAGCTCACTGTTCGCACACCATAGGAAACACATTAGAGTAGAAGAGTGTTCTTTTCTCAAAAGCAGATTGTGTTTCTTGTAAGGCGAACTAGTGTTTTTTTCCCAGTCCTAAATGGAGTTGAATCCCATGAAGTTTCTCGTCATACGAGCAAGAGTTGTTTTCTGGTAAGAAGAGTCACTATTGCGCTCCCATTGTCACACACAGGGCAAATAGCACTGGCATCTGTTCCCAGCATGTACAGTGTATTGGACTGAAGAGGATCTACTGTTCTTGTCAGTTTCCTAAGCTGAATTGAACTAGATATGGCCGTGTGTGTAGGAAGCACAGTTCTTTTGTTGTGAGCCAGCTCACTGTTCTGGTCCTGTAGAAAACACCGAGTAGAAGAGTGCTCTTTTCTCAAAAGCAGAGTGTGTTTCTTGTAAGGCGAGCTAGCGTTTGTTTCCAGTCCTAAATGGAGTTGAATTGCATGCAGTTTCTGGTCCTATGAGCAAGAGTTGTTTTCTGGTAAGAAGAGTCACTATTGTGCTCCCATGGAGATACATAGTGCAAATAGCACTCGCGTCTCTTCCCAGCAAGTACAGTGTATTGGACTGAAGAGGAGCTACTGTTCTTGTCAGTTTCCTAAGGATAGTTGAACTAGATATGGCCCGTATGTGTATTAAGCACAGTTCTTTTGTTCTGAGCAAGCTCATTGTTCGGACACCATAGGAAACACAGTAGTGGAGAAGAGTGCTCTTTTCTCAAAGGCAGAGTGTGTTTCTTGTAAGGCGAGCTAGTGTTTGTTTCCCAGTCAGAAATGGAGTTGAATCCCATGCAGTTTCCGGTCCTACGAGCAAGAGTTGTTTTCTGGTAAGAAGAGTCACTATTGTGCTCCCAATGCCAGACACAGTGCAAATAGCACTCACGTCTGTTCCCAGCAAGTACAGTGTATTGGACTGAAGAGGAGCTACTGTTCTTGTCAGTTTCCTAAGCAGAGTTGAACTAGATATGGCCCCTGTGTGTAGGAAGCACAGTTCTTTTGTTCTGAGCAAGCTCACTGTTCTGGCCCTATAGGAAACCCAGTAGAGTAGAAGAGTGCTCTTTTCCAAAAGCAGAGTGTGTTTCTTGAAAGGCGAGCTAGTGTTTGTTTCCCAGTCAGAAATGGAGTTGAATCCCATGCAGTTTCTGGTCCTACGAGCAAGAGTTGTTTCTGGTAAGAAGTGTCACTATTGCGCTACCAATGCCATACACAGTGCAAATAGCACTCACGTCTGTTCCCAGCAAGTACAGTGTATTGGACTGAAGAGGATCTACTGTTCTTGTCAGTTTCCTAATCAGAATTGAACTAGATATGGCCCATGTGTGTAGGAAGCACAGTTCTTTTGTTCTGAGCAAGCTCATCGTTCGGACCCCATAGGAAACACAGTAGAGTAGAAGAGTGCTCTTTTCTCAAAAGCAGAGTGTGTTTCTTGTAACGTGAGCTAGCATTTGTTTCCCAGTTCTAAATGGAGTTGAATCACATGCAGTTTCTGGTTAAACGAGCAAGAGTTGTGTTCTGCTAAGAAGAGTCACTATTGCGCTCCCATTGAGATACACAGTACAAATAGCACTCGCCACTGTTCCCAGCAAGTACAGTGTATTGGACTGAAGAGGAGCTACTGTTCTTGTCAGTTTCCTAAGCAGAGTTGAACTAGATATGGCCCGTGTGTGGAGGCAGCACAGTTCTTTTATTCTGAGCAAGCTTACTGTTCTAGCCCTACTGGAAACACTGTAGAGTAGAAGAGTGTTTTTTCTCAAAAGCAGAGTGTGTTTCTTGTAAGGCAAGCTAGCCTTTGTTTCCCAGTCTAAATGGAGTTGAATCACATGCAGTTTTTGTTCCTATGAGCAAGAGTTGTTTTCTGGTTAGGAAAGTCACAATTGCGCTCCCTTTGCCATACACAGTGCAAATAGCACTCGCGTCTGTTCCCAGCAAGTACAGTGTATTGGACTGAAGAGGAGCTACTGTTCTTGTCAGTTTCCTAAGCAGAGATGAACTAGATATTGCCCGTGTATGTAAAAAGCACAGTTCTTTGGTTCTGAGCAAGCTCATTGTTCGGACACCGTAGGAAACACTGTAGAGTAGAAGAGTGCCCTTTTTTCAAAAGCAGAGTGTGTTTCTTGTAAGGCGAGCTAGTGTTTGTTTCCCAGTCAGAAATGGAGTTGAATCCCATGCAGTTTCTGGTCCTACGAGCAAGAGTTGTTTTCTGGTAAGAAGAGTCACTATTGTGCTCCCATTGCCATATACAGTGCAAATAGCACTCACGTCTGTTCCAGCAAGTACAGTGTATTGGACTGAAGAGGAGCTACTGTTCTTGTCAGTTTCCTAAGCAGAGTTGTACTAGATAAGGCCCGTGTGTGTAGAAAGCACAGTTTTTTTGTTCTGAGCAAGCTCACTGTTCTAGCCCTATAGAAAACACAGTAGAGTAGATGAGTGCTCTTTCCTCAAAAGCAGAGTGTGTTTCTTGAAAGTTGAGCTAGTGTTTCTTTCCCAGTCCTAAATGGAGTTGAGTCACATGCAGTTTCTGGTCGTACGCGCAAGAGTTGTTTTCTGGTAAGAAGAGTCACTATTGCGCTCCCATTGCAATACACAGTGAAAATAGCACTCATGTCATTTCCCAGCAAGAACAGTGTATTGGACTGAAAAGGAGCTACGTTCTTGTCAGTTTTCTAAGCAGAGTTGAACTAGATGTGGCCCGTGTGTGTAGGAAGCACAGTTCTTTTGTCTGAGCAAGCTCACTGTTCGGACCCGATAGGAAACACAGTAGAGTAGAAGAGTGCCCTTTTCTCAAATGCAGAGTGTGTTTCTTGTAAGGCGAACCTGCGTTTGTTTCGCAGTCCTAAATGGAGTTGAATTGCATGCAGTTTCTGGTCCTATGATCAAGAGTTGTTTTCTGGTAAGAAGAGTCACTATTGTGCTACCATTGAGATACATAATGCAAATAGCACTGGCATCTGTTCCCAGCAAGTACAGTGTATTGGTCTGAAGAGGATCTACTGTTCTTGTCAGTTTCCTAAGCAGAATTGAACTAGATATGGCTGTGTGTGTAGGAATCACAGTTCTTTTGTTCTGAGCAAGCTCACTGTTCAGACCCCATAAGAAACATAGTAGAGTAGATGAGTGTTCTTTTCTCAAAAGCAGACTGTGTTTCTTGTAAAGCGAGCGAGCGTTTGTTTCTCAGTCCTAAATGGAGTTGAGTCACATGCAGTTTGTGGTTCTACGAGCAAGAGTTGTTTTCTGGTAAGAAGAGTCACTATTGAGCTTTCATTGCCATACAAAGTGCAAATAGCACTCACGTCTGTTCCAGCAAGTACAGTGTATTGGACTGAAGAGGATCCACTGTTCTTGTCAGTTTCCTAAGTAGAGTTGAACTAGATATGGCCTCTGTGTGTAGGAAGCACAGTTCTTTTGTTCTGAGCAAGCTCACTGTTCGGACCCCATAGGAAATACAGTAGAGTAGAGGAGTGCTCTTTTCTCAAAAGCAGAGTGTGTTTCTTGTAAGGCGAGCTAGCGTTTGTTTCCCAGTCAGAAATGAATTAGAGTGACATGCAATTTCTGGTCTTACGAACAAGAGTTGTTTTCTGGTAAGAAGAGTCACTATTTCGCTCCCATTGCCACACACAGTGCAAATAGCACTCGCGTCTGTTCCCAGCAAGTACAGTGTTTGGACTGAAGAGGAGCTACTGTTCTTGTCAGTTTCCTAAGCAGAGTTGAACTAGATATGGCCGTGTGGGTAGGAAGCACAGTTCTTTGGTTCTGAGCAAGCTCACTGTTCTGGCCCTATAGGAAACACAGAAGAATAGAAGAGTGCTCTTTTCTCAAAGCAGAGTGTGTTTCTTGTAAGCCGAGCTAGCGTTTGTTTACCAATCCTAAATGGAGATGAATCACATGTAGTATCTTGTCCTACGAGCAAGAGTAGTTTTCTGGTAAGAAGTGTCACTATTGCGCTCCCATTGCCATACACAGTGCAAATAGCACTCGCTTTTGCTTTCAGCAAGTACAGGGTATTGGACTGAAGAGGAGCTAATGTTCTTGTCAGTTTCCTACGCAGAGTTGACCTAGATATGGCCCGGGTGTAGGAAGCACAGTTCTTTTGTTGGGAGCAAGCTCAATGTTAGGACACCATAGGAAATACAGTAGAGTAGAAGAGTGCCCTTTTCTCAAAAGAGAGTGTGTTTCTCATAAGGCGAGCTAGCGTTTGTTTCCCAGTCTTAAATGGAGTTGAGTCACATGCAGTTTCTGGTACTACGAGCAAGAGTTGTTTTCTGCTAAGAAGAGTCACTATTGTGCTCACATTGCCATACACAGTGCAAATAGCACTCGCGTCTGTTCCCAGCAAGTACAGTGTATTAGACTGAAGAGGAGCTACTTTTCTTGTCAGTTTCCTAAGCAGAGTTGAACTAGATATGGCCCGTGTGTAGGAAGCACAGTTCTTTTGTTGGGAGCAAGATCTCTATTCTGGCCCTATAGGAAACACAGTAGATTAGACGAGTGCTCTTTTCCCAAAAGCAGAGTGTGTTTCTTGTAAGGCGAGCTAGTGTTTGTTTCCCAGTCAGAAATGGAGTTGAATCACATGCAGTTTCTGGTCCTACGAGCAAGAGTTGTTTTCTGGTAAGGAAAGTCACTATTTTCCTCCCATTGCATTACACAGGGCAAATAGCACTGGCGTCTGTTCCCAGCAAGTACATTGTATTGGTCTGAAGAGGATCTACTTTTCTTGTCAGTTTCCTAAGCAGAATTGAACTAGATATGGCCGTGTGTGTAGGAATCACAGTTCTTTTGTTCTGAGCAAGCTCACTGTTCAGACACCATAGGAAACACAGTAGAGTAGAAGAGTGCTCTTTTCTCAAAAGCAGAGTGTGTTTCTTGTAAGGTGAGCTAGCGTTTGTTTCCCAGTCAGAAATGGATTTGAGTGACATGCAATTTTTGTTCCTATGAGCAAGAGTTGTTTTCTGGTAAGAAGAGTCACTATTACGCTCCCATTGCCACACACAGTGCAAATAGCACTTGCGTCTGTTCCGAGCAAGTACAGTGTTTGGACTGAAGAGGAGCTACTGTTCTTGTCAGTTTCCTAAGCAGAGTTGAACAAGATATAGCCCGTGAGTGTAGGAAGCACAGTTCTTTTGTTCTGAGCATGCTCTCTGTTCGGACCCAATAGGAAACAAAGTAGAGTAGAAGAGTGCTCTTTTCTCAAAAGCAGAGTGTGTTTTTTGTAAGGCGAGCAAGCGTTTGTTTCCCAGTCGGAAATGGAGTTGAATCCCATGCATTTTCGGGTCCTACGAGCAAGAGTTGTTTTCTGGTAAGGAAAGTCACTATTGCGCTCCCATTTCCATACACAGTGCAAATAGCACTCGCGTGTGTTCCCAGCAAGTACAGTGTATTGAAATGAAGAGGAGCTACTGTTCTAGTAAGTTTCCTAAGCAGAGATGAACTAGATATTGCCCGTGAGTGTAGGAAGCACAGTTCTTTTGTTCTGAGCAAGCTCACTTTTCGGACCCCATAGAAAACACATTAGAGTAGAAGAGTGCTCTTTTCTCAATGGCAGAGTGTGTTTCTTGTAAGGCAAGCTAGTGTTTGTTTCCCAGTCCTAAATGGAGTTGAATCACATGCAGTTTCTGGTCCTTCGAACAAGAGTTGTTTTCTGGTAAGAAGAGTCACTATTGTCCTCCTATTGTCATACACAGGGCAAATAGCACTGGCATCTGTTTCTAGCATTGACAGTGTATTGGACTAAAGAGGAGCTACTGTTCTTGTCACGTTCCTAAGCAGAGTTGAACTAGATATGGCCCCTGTGTGTAGGAAGCACAGTTCTTTTTTTCTGAGCAAGCTCACTGTTCTGGCAGTCTAGGAAACACAGTAGAGTAGAAGAGTGCTCTTTTCTCAAAAGCAGAGTGTGTTTCTTTTAAGGCGAGCTAGTGTTTGTTTCCCAGTCAGTAATGGAGTTGAATCCCATGCAGTTTCTGGTCCTATGAGCAAGAGTTGTTTTCTGGTAAGAAGAGTCACTATTGTGCTTCCATTGTCATGCACTGTGCAAACAGCACTCGCGTCTGTTCCCAGCAAGTACAGTGTACTGGACTGAAGAGGAGCTACTGTTTTTGTCAGTTTCCTGAGCAGAGTTGAACTAGATATTCCCCATGTGTGTAGGATGCACAGTTCTTTTGTTCTGAGCAAGCTTTCTGTTCTGGCCCTATAGGAAACACAGTAGAGTAGAAGAGTGCTCTTTTCTCAAAAGCAGAGTGTGTTTCTTGTAATGCGAGCTAGCGTTTGTTTCCCAGTCCTAAATGGAGTTGAATCACATGCTGTTTGTGGTCCTACGACCAAGAGTTGTTTTCTGGTAAGAAGTGTGACTATTGCGCTCCCATTGCCACACACACTGCAATTAGCACTCGCGTCTGTTCCCAGCAAGTACAGTGAATTGGACTGAACAGGAGCTACTGTTCTTGTCAGTTTCCTAAGCAGAGTTGAACTAGATATGGCCCGTGTGTGTAGGAAGCACAGTTCTTTTGTTCTGAGCATGCTCACTGTTTGGACCCCATAAGAAAAACAGTAGAGTAGAAGAGTGCTCTTTTCTCAAAAGCAGACTGTGTTTTTTGTAAGGCGAGCTAGTGTTTGTTTCCCAGTCAGAAATGGAGTTGAATCCCATGCAGTTTCTGGTCCTACGAGCAAGAGTTGTTTTCAGGTAAGAAGAGTCACTATTGCACTCCCATTGCAATACACAGGGCAAATAGCACTGGCGTCTGTTCCCATCATGTACAGTGCATTGGACTGAAGAGGATCTACTGCTCTTTTCAATTTCCTACGCAGAATTGAAGTAGATATAGCCCGTGTGTGTAGCAAGCACAGTTCTTTTGTTCTGAGCAATCTCACTGTTCGGACCCCACAGGAAACCCAGTAGAGTATAAGAGTGCTCTTTTCTCAAAAGCAGAGTGTGTTTCTCGTAAGGCGAGCTAGTGTTTGTTTCCCAGTCAGAAATGGAGTTGAATCCCATGCAGTTTCTGGTCATACGAGCAAGAGTTGTTTTCTGTTAACAAGAGTCACTATTTTGCTCCTATTGCCATACACAGTGCAAATAGCACTCACGTCTGTTCCCAGCAAGTACAGTGTATTGGACTGAAGAGGAGCTACTGTTCTTGTCAGTTTCCTAAGCAGAGTTTAACTAGATATGGCTCGTGTGTGTATGAAGCACAGTTCTTTTGTTCTGAGCAAGCTCACAGTTCGGACCTCATAGGAAACACAGTAGAGTAGAAGAGTGCCCTTTTTTCAAAAGCAGAGTGTGTTTCTTGTAAGGCAAGCTAGTGTTTGTTTCCCAGTCAGAAATGGAGTTGAATCCCATGCAGTTTCTGGTCCTACGAGCATGAGTTGTTTTCTGGTAAGAAGAGTCACTATTGTGCTCCCATTGCATACACAGTGCAAATAGCACTCACGTCTGTTCCAGCAAGTACAGTGTATTGGACTGAAGAGGAGCTACTGTTCTTGTCTGTTTCCTAAGCAGAGTTGAAGTAGATATGGCCCGTGTGTGTAGGAAGCACAGTTTTTGTTCTGAGCAAGCTCACTGCTCTGGCCCTATAGAAAACACAGTAGAGTAGAAGAGTGCTCTTTTCTCAAAAGCAGAGTGTGTTTCTTGTAAGTTGAGCTAGTGTTTCTTTCCCAGTCCTAAATGGAGTTGAGTCACATGCAGTTTCTGGTTGCACGCACAAGAGTTGTTTTCTGTTAAGAAGTGTCACTATTGTGCTCCCATTGCAATACACAGTGAAAATAGCACTCATGTCTGTTCTCAGCAAGTACAGTGTATTGGACTGAAGAGGATCTACTGTTCTTTTCAATTTCCTATGCAGAATTGAACTAGATATGGCCCGTGTGTGTAGGAAGCACAGTTCTTTTGTTCTGAGCAAGCTCTCTGTTCGGACCCAATAGGAAACACAGTAGAGTAGAAGTGTGCTCTTTTCTCAAAAGCAGAGTATGTTTCTTGTAAGGCGTGCTAGCGTTTGTTTCCCAGTCCTAAATGGAGTTGAATCACATGCAGTTTCTAGTACTACGAGCAAAAGTTGTTTTCTGGTAAGTAAAGTCACTATTGCACTCCCATTGCCTTACACAGTTTAAATAGCACTCGCGTTTGTTCCCAGCAAGTACAGTGTATTGGACTGAAGAGGAGCTACTGTTCTTGTCAGTTTCCTTAGCCGAGTTGAACTAGATGTGGCCCGTGTGTGTAGGAAGCACAGTTCTTTTGTTGTGAGCAAGCTCACTGTTCTGGCCCCATAGGAAACACAGTAGAGTAGAAGAGTGCTCTTTTCTCAAAAGCAGAGTGTGATTCTTGTAATGCGAGCTAGTGTTTGTTTTCCAGTCAGAAGTGGAGTTGAATCCCATGCATTTTCTGGTCCTATGAGCAAGAGTTGTTTTCTGGTAAGAACAGTCACTATTGAGCTCCCATTGCCAAACACAGTGTAAATAGCATTCGCGTCTGTTCCCAGCAAGTACAGTGTATTGGACTTAAGAGGAGCTTCTGTTCTTCTCAGTTTCCTAAGCAGAGTTGAACTAGATATGGCCCTTGTGTGTACGAAGCACAGTTCTTTTGTTTTGAGCAAGCTCACTGTTTGGACACCATAAGAAACACAGTAGCGTAGAAGAGTGCTCTTTTCTCAAAAGCAGAGTGTGTTTCTTATAAGTCGAGCTAGCGTTTGTTTCCCAACCCTAAATGGAATTGAATCACATGCAGTTTCTGGTCCTACGAGTAAGAGTTGTTTCCTGGTAAGAATAGTCACTATTGCGCTCCCATTGTCATACACAGGGCAAATAGCACTGGCGTCGGTTCCCAGCATGTACAGTGTGTTGGACTGAAGAGGACCTACTGCTCTTTTCAGTTTTCAAAGCAGAGTTGAACTAGATATCGGCGTGTGTTGGAAGCACAGTTCTATTGTTCTGAGCAAGCTCACTGTTATGGCCCTATAGGAAACACAGTAGAGTAGAAGAGTGCTCTTTTCTCAAAAGCAGAGTTTGTTTCTTTTAAGGCGAGCTAGCGTTTGTTTCCCAGTCCTAAACGGAGTTGAGTCACATGCAGTTTCTAGAACTACGAGCAAGAGTTGGTTTCTTGTAAGAAGAATCACTATTGAGCTCCCAGTGTCATACACAGGGCAAATAGCACTGGCGTTTTTTCCCAGCATGTACAGTGTATTGGACTGAAGAGGATCTACTGTTCTTTTCAGTTTCCAAGCAAAGTTGATCTAGATACGGCCGTGTGTTTTGGAAGCCCAGTTCTTTTGTTCTGAGCAAGCTCACTTTTCTGGCCCTATAGGAAACCCAGTAGAGTAGAAGAGTGCTCTTTTCTCAAAAGCAGAGTGTGCTTCTTGTAAGGCGAGCTAGCATTTGTTTTCCAGTCCTAAATGGAGTTGAATCACATGCAGTTTCTGGTCCTACAAGCAATAGTTGTTTTCTCGTAAGAAGAGTCACTATTGCGCTCCCTTTGACACACACAGTGCAAATAGCACTTGCGTCTGTTCCCAGCAATTACAGTGTATTAGAATGAAGAGGAGCTATTGTTCTTGTCAGTTTCCTAAGCAGAGTTGAACTAGATATGGCCAGTGTGTGTAGGAAGCACAGTTCTTTTGTTCTGAGCAAGCCCATTGTTCGGACCCCATAGGAAACACAGCAGAGTAGAAGAGTGCTCTTTTCTCAAAAGCAGAGTGTGTTTCTTGTAAGGCGAGCTTGCGTTTGTTTCCCAGTCCTAAATGAAGTTGAATCACATGCAGTTTCTGGTCCTACGAGCAAGAGTTGTTTCCAGGTAAGAAGAGTCACTATTGCGCTCCCATTGTCATACACAGGGCAAATAGCACTGGCATCTGTTCCCAGCATGTACAGTGTATTGTCCTGAAGAGGAGCTCCTGTTCTTTTCACTTTCCTTAGCAGAGTTGAACTAGATATGGCCACTGTGTGTAGGAAGCACAGTTCTTTTGTTCTGAGCAAGCTAATTGTTCGGACCCTTAGGAAACACAGTAGAGTAGAAGAGTGCTCTTTTCTCAAAAGCAGAGTGTTTTTCTTGTAAGACGAGCTAGTGTTTGTTTCCCAGTCAGAAATGGAGTTGTATCCCATGCAGTTTTTGGTCCTACGAGCAAGACTTGTTTTCTGGTAAGAAGAGTCACTATTGCGCTCCCATTGCCATACACAGTGCAAATAGCACTCGCGTCTGTTCCCAGCAAGTACAGTGTATTGTACTGAAGAAGAGCTACTGCTCTTGTCAGCTTCCTAAGCAGAGTTGAACTAGATATGGCCCATGTGTGTAGGAAGCACAGTTCTTTTGTTTTGAGCAAGCTCACTGGTCGGACACCGTAGGAAACACAGTAGAGTAGAAGAGTGCTCTTTTCTCAAAAGCAGAGTGTGTCTCTTGTAAGGCGAGCTAGCGTTTGTTTCCCAGTCCTAAATGGAGTTGAGTCACATGCAGTTTATGGATCTACGAGCAAGAGTTGTTTTCTGGTAAGAAGAGTCACTATTGTGCTCCCATTGTCATACACAGGGCATATACACTTGTGTCTGTTCCCAGCATGTACAGTGTATGGACTGAAAAGGATCTACTGTACTTTTCAGTTTCCTAAGCAGAGTTGAACAAGATATGGCCGTGTGTTGGAAGCACAGTTCTTTTGTTCTGAGCAAGCTCACTGTTCTGGCCCTATAAGAAACACAGTAGAGTAGAAGAGTGCACTTTTCTCAAAAGCACAGTGTGTTTCTTGTAAGGCGAGCTAGCGTTTGTTTCCCAGTCCTAAATGCAGGTGAGTCACATGCAGTTTGTGGTCCTACGAGCAAGAGTTGTTTTCTGGTAAGAAGAGTCACTATTGTGCTCCCATTGCCATACACAGTGCAAATAGCACTCGCTTCTGTTTCCAGCAAGTACAGTGTATTGGACTAAAGAGGATCTACTGTTCTTGTCATTTTCCTATGCAGAGTTGAACTAGATATGCCCCGTGTGTTTAGAAAGCACATTTCTTTTGTTCTGAGCAAGCTCACTGTTCGGACCCCATAGAAAACACAGTAGAGTAGAAGAGTGCTCTTTTCTCAAAAGCAGAGTGTGTTTCTTTTAAGGCGAGCTAGCGTTTGTTTCCCAACCCTAAATGGAGTTGAATCACATGCAGTTTCTGGTCCTACGAGTAAGAGTTTTTTCCTGGTAAGAAGAGTCACTATTGCGCTCCCATTGTCATACACACGGCAAATAGCACTGGCGTCGTTTCCCAGCATGTACAGTGTATTGGAACTGAAGAGGATCTACTGTTCTTGTGAGTTTCCTATGCAGAGTTGAACTAGATATGGCCCTTGTGTGTAGGAAGCACAGTTCTTTTGTTGTGAGCAAGCTCACTGTTCGGACCCCATAGGAAACACAGTAGAGTAAAAGAGTGCTCTTTTCTCAAAAGCAGAGTGTGTTCCTTGTAAGATGAGCTAGTGTTTTTTTCCCAGTCAGTAATGGAGTCGAATCCCATGCAGTTTCTGGTCCTACGATCAAGAGTTGTTTCCTGGTAAGGACAGTCACTATTGCGCTCCCATTGCCATACAAAGTCCAAAGAGCACACCCGTCTGTTCCCAGCCAGTACAGTGTATTGGACTGAAGAGGAGCTACTGTTGTTGTCAGTTTTCTAAGCAGAGTTGAACTAGATATTCCGCGTGTGTGTAGGAAGCACAGTTCTTTGTTCTGAGCAAGCTCACTGTTCGGACCCCATAGGAAACACAGTAGAGTAGAAGAGTGTTCTTTTCTCAAAAGCAGAGTGTGCTTCTAGTAAGGCGAGCCAGCGTTTGTTTCCAAGTCCTAAATGGAGTTGAATCCCATGCAGTTTCTGTTCCTATGAGCAAGAGTTGTTTTCTAGTAAGAAGAGTCACTAATGTGATCCCATTGCCATACACAGTGCAAATAGCACTCGCTTCTGTTTCCAGCAAGTACAGTGTATTGGACTGAAGAGGATCTACTGTTCTTTTCATTTTCCTATGCAGAGTTGAACTAGATATGCCCCGTGTGTTTAGAAAGCACATTTCTTTTGTTCTGAGCAAGTTCACTTTTCGGACACCATAGGAAACACAGTAGAGTAGAAGAGTGCTCTTTTCTCAAAAGCAGAGTGTGTTTCTTATAAGTCGAGCTAGCGTTTGTTTCCCAACCCTAAATGGAATTGAATCACATGCAGTTTCTGGTCCTACGAGTAAGAGTTGTTTCCTGGTAGGAATAGTCACTATTGCGCTCCCATTGTCATACACAGGGCAAATAGCACTGGCGTCGGTTCCCAGCATGTACAGTGTATTGGACTGAAGAGGACCTACTGCTCTTTTCAGTTTTCTAAGCAGAGTTGAACTAGATATCGGCGTGTGTTGGAAGCACAGTTCTATTGTTCTGAGCAAGCTCACTGTTATGGCCCTTTAGGAAACACAGTAGAGTAGAAGAGTGCTCTTTTCTCAAAAGCAGAGTTTGTTTCTTGTAAGGCGAGCTAGCGTTTGTTTCCCAGTCCTAAACGGAGTTGAGTCACATGCAGTTTTTGGATCTACAAGCAAGAGTTGGTTTCTTGTAAGAAGAATCACTATTGAGCTCCCAGTGTCATACACAGGGCAAATAGCCCTGGCGTTTGTTCTCAGCATGTACAGTGTATTGGACTGAAGAGGATCTACTGTTCTTTTCAGTTTCCAAGCAAAGTTGATCTAGATACGGCCGTGTGTGTTGGAAGCCCAGTTCTTTTGTTCTGAGCAAGCTCACTGTTCTGGCCCTATAGGAAACCCAGTAGAGTAGAAGAGTGCTCTTTTCTCAAAAGCAGAGTGTGTTTCTTGTAAGGCGAGCTAGCATTTGTTTTCCAGTCCTAAATGGAGTTGAATCACATGCAGTTTCTGGTCCTACAAGCAATAGTTGTTTTCTCGTAAGAAGAGTCACTATTGCGCTCCCTTTGACACACACAGTGCAAATAGCACTCGCGTCTGTTCCCAGCAATTACAGTGTATTAGAATGAAGAGGAGCTATTGTTCTTGTCAGTTTCCTAAGCAGAGTTGAACTAGATATGGCCAGTGTGTGTAGGAAGCACAGTTCTTTTGTTCTGAGCAAGCCCACTGTTCGGACCCCATAGGAAACACAGCAGAGTAGAAGAGTGCTCTTTTCTCAAAAGCAGAGTGTGTTTCTAGTAAGGCGAGCTAGCGTTTGTTTCCCAGTCCTAAATGGAGTTGAATCACATGCAGTTTTTGGTCCTATGAGCAAGAGTTGTTTTCTGGCAAGGAAAGTCATTATTGCGCTCCCATTGCCATACACAGTGCAAGTAGCACTCGTGTCTGTTTCCAGCAAGTACAGTGTATTGGACTGAAGAGGAGGTACTGTTCTAGTGAGTTTCCTAAGCAGAGTTAAACTAGATATGGCCAGTGTGTGTAGGAAGCACATTCCTTTTGTTCTGAGCAAGCTCACTGTTTGGACCCCTTAGGAAACACAGTAGAGTAGAAGAGTGCTCTTTTCTCAAAAGCAGAGTGTGTTTCTTGTAAGGCGAGCTAGCGTTTGTTTCCCAGTCCTAAATGAAGTTGAATCACATGCAGTTTCTGGTCCTACGAGCAAGAGTTGTTTCCAGGTAAGAAGAGTCACTATTGCGCTCCCATTGTCATACACAGGGCAAATAGCACTGGCATCTGTTCCCAGCATGTACAGTGTATTGTCCTGAAGAGGAGCTCCTGTTCTTTTCACTTTCCTAAGCAGAGTTGAACTAGATATGGCCACTGTGTGTAGGAAGCACAGTTTTTTTGTTCTGAGCAAGCTCACTGTTCTGGCCCTTTAGGAAACACAGTAGAGTAGAAGAGTGCTCTTTTCTCAAAAGCAGAATGTGTCTCTTGTAAGGCGAGCTAGTGTTTGTTTCCCAGTCCTAAATGGAGTTCAGTCACATGCAGTTTCTGGTCCTATGAGCAAGAGTTGTTTTCTGTTAGGGAATGTTACTGTTGTGCTCCCATTGCCATACACAGTGCAAATAGCACTCGCGTCTGTTTCCAGCAAGTACAGTGCATTGGACTGAAGAGGAGCTACTGTTCTTGTCAGTTTCCTAAGCAGAGTTTAGCTAGATATGGCCCGTGTAAGTAGGAAGCACATTTCTTTTGTTCTGAGCATGCTCACTCTTCGGACCCCATAGGAAACACAGTAAAGTAGAAGAGTGCTCTTTTCTCAAAAGCAGAGTGTGTTTCTTTTAAGGCGAGCTAGCGTTTGTTTCCCAGTCCTAAATGGAGTTGAATCACATGCAGTTTCTGGTCCTACGAGCAAGAGTTGTTTCCTGGTAAGAAGAGTCACTATTGCGCTCCCAGTGTCATACACAGGGCAAATAGCACTGGCATTTGTTCCCAGCCTGTACAGTGTATTGGACTGAAGAGGATCTACTGTTCTTTTCAGTTTCCAAGCAGAGTTGAACTAGATATGACCGTGTGTGTTGGAAGCACAGTTTTTTTGTTCTGAGCAAGCTCACTGTTCTGGCCCTATAGGAAACACAGTAGAGTAGAAGAGTGCCCTTTTCTCAAAAGCAGAGGGTGTTTCTTGTAAGGCGAGCTAGCGTTTGTTTCCCAGTCCTAAATGGAGTTGAATCACATGCAGTTTCTGGTCCTACGAACAAGAGTTTTTTTCTGGTAAGAAGAGTCACTATTGCGCTCCCTTTGCCATACACAGTGCAAATAGCACTCGCGTCTGTTCCCAGAAAATACAGTGTATTGGACTGAAGAAGAGCTACTGTTCTTGTCAGTTTCCTAAGCAGAGTTGAACTAGATATGGCCCGTGTATGTAGGAAGACAGTTTTTTTGTTCTGAGCAAGCTCACTGTTCTGGCTTTATAGGATCCACAGTAGAGTAGAAGAGTGCTCTTTTCTCAAAAGCAGAGTGTGTTTCTTGTAAGGCGAGCAAGCGTTTCTTTCCCAGTCCTAAATGGAGTTGAATCACATGCAGTTTCTGGTCCTATGACCAAGAGTTGTTTTCTGGTAAGAAGAGTCACTATTGCGCGTCCATTGTCATACACACGGTAAATAGCACTGGCATCTGTTCCCAGCATGTATAGTGTATTGGACTGAAGAGAATCTACTGTTCTTGTCAGTTTCCTAAGCAGAATTGAACTAGATATGGCCGTGTGTGTAGGAAGCACAGTTCTTTTGTTCTGAGCAAGCTCTCTGTTCTGGCCATATAGGAAACACAGTAGAGTAGAAGAGTGCTCTTTTCTCAAAAGCAGAGTGTGTTTCTTGTTAGGCGAGCTAGGGTTTGTTTCCCATTCCTAAATGAAGTTGAATCACATGCAGTTTCTGGTCCTACGTGCAAGAGTTGTTTTCTGGTAAGTAAGTCACTATTGTGCTCTTATTGTCATTACAGGGCAAATAGCACTGGCATCTGTTCGCAGAATGTACAGTGTATAGGCCTGAAGAGGAGCTACGGTTCTTGTCACTTTCCTAAGCAGAGTTGATCTAGATATGGCCCTTGTGTCTAGGAAGCACAGTTCTTTTGTTCTGAGCAAGCTGACTGTTCTGGCCCTATAGGAAACACAGTAGAGTAGAAGAGTGCTCTTTTCTCAAAAGCAGAGTGTGTTTCTAATAAGGAGAGCTAGCGTTTGTTTCCCAGTCCTAAATGGAGTTGAGTCACATGCAGTTTCTGGTCCTACGAGCAATAGTTGTTTTCTGGTAAGAAGAGTCACTATTGAGCTCCCATTGCCATACACAGTGCAAATAGCTCTCGCGTCTGTTCCCAGCAAGTACAGTGTATTCGACTGAAGAGGATCTACTGTTCTTGTGAGTTTCCTATGCATAGTTGAACTAGATATGGCCCGTGTGTGTAGGAAGCACAGTTCTTTTGTTCTGAGCAAGCTAATTGTTCGGACCCTTAGGAAACACAGTAGAGTAGAAGAGTGCTCTTTTCTCAAAAGCAGAGTGTTTTTCTTGTAAGACGAGCTAGTGTTTTTTCCCAGTCAGAAATGGAGTTGTATCCCATGCAGTTTTTGGTCCTACGAGCAAGACTTGTTTTCTGGTAAGAAGAGTCACTATTGCGCTCCCATTGCCATACACAGTGCAAATAGCACTCGCGTCTGTTCCCAGCAAGTACAGTGTATTGTACTGAAGAAGAGCTACTGCTCTTGTCAGCTTCCTAAGCAGAGTTGAACTAGATATGGCCCATGTGTGTAGGAAGCACAGTTCTTTTGTTTTGAGCAAGCTCACTGGTCGGACACCGTAGGAAACACAGTAGAGTAGAAGAGTGCTCTTTTCTGAAAAGCAGAGTGTGTTTCTCGTAAGGCGAGCTAGTGTTTGTTTCCCAGTCCTAAATGGAGTTGAATCACATGCAGTTTCTGGTCCTGCGAGCAAGAGTTGTTTTCTGGTAAGAAGAGTCACTATTGCGCGTCCATTGTCATACACAGGGCAAATAGCACTGGCATCTGTTCCCAGCAAGTACAGTGTATTGGACTGAAGAGGATCTACTCTTCTTGTCAGTTTCCTAAGCAGAATTGAACTAGATATGGCCTTGTGTGTAGGAAGCACAGTTATTTTGTTCTGAGCAAGCACTCTGTTCTGGCCATATAGGAAACACAGTAGCATAGAAGAGTGCTCTTTTCTCAAAAGCACAGTGTGTTTCTTGTAAGGCGACCTAGCGTTTTTTCCCAGTCCTAAATGGAGTTGAATGACATGCAGTTTTTGGTCCTACGAGCAAGAGTTGTTTTCTGGTAAGGTAAGTCATTATTGCGCTCCCATTGCCATACACAGCAAATAGCAATCGTGTCTGTTCCCAGCAAGTACAGTGTATTGGACTGCAGAGGAGCTACTGTTCTTGTCAGTTTCCTAAGCAGAGTTGAACTAGATGTGGCCTGTGTGTGTAGGAAGCACAGTTCTTTTGTTCGGAGCAAGCTCTGTGTTCTGGCCATATAGGAAACACATTAGAGTAGAAGAGTGCTCTTTTCTCAAAAGCAGAGTGTGTTTCTTGTAAGGCGAGCTAGTGTTTGTTTCCCAGTCAGAAATGGATTTGAATCCCATGCAGTTTCTGGTCCTACGAGCAAGAGTTGTTTTCTCGTAAGAAGAGTCACTATTGCGCTCCCTTTGCCATACACAGGGCAAGTAGCACTTGCATCTGTTCCCAGCATGTACAGTGTATTGGCCTGAAGAGGAGCTCCTGTTCTTTTCATTTTTCTAAGCAGAGTTGAACTAGATATGGCCCCTGTGTGTAGGAAGCACAGTTCTTTTGTTCTGAGCAAGCTGACTGTTCTGGCCCTATAGGAAACACTGTAGAGAAGAATAGTGCTCTTTTCTCAAAAGCAGAGTGTGTTTCTTGTAAGGCGAGCTAGTGTTTGTTTCCCAGTTCTAAATGGAGTTGAATCACATGCAGTTTCTGGTCCTAAGAGCAAGAGTTTTTTTTTCTGGTAAGAAGAGTCACTATTGTGCTCCCTTTGCCATACACAGTGCAAATAGCACTCGCGTCTGTTCCCAGCAAGTACAGTGTATTGGACTGAAGAAGAGCTACTGTTCTTGTCAGTTTCCTAAGCAGAGTTGAACTAGATATGGCCTGTGTGTGTAGGAAGCACAGTTTTTTTGTTCTGAGCAAGCTCACTGTTCTGGCCCTATAGGAAACACAGTAGAGTAGAAGAGTGCTCTTTTCTCAAAAGCAGAGTGTGTTTCTTGTTAGGCGACCTAGGGTTTGTTTCCCAGTCCTAAGTGGAGTTCTATCAAATGCAGTTTCTGGTCCTATGACCAAGAGTTGTTTTCTGGTAAGAAGAGTCACTATTGCGCGTCCCTTGTCATACACAGGTCAAATAGCACTGGCATCTGTTCCCAGCATGTACAGTGTATCGTACTGAAGAGAATCTACTGTTCTTGTCAGTTTCCTAAGCAGAATTGAACTAGATATGGTAGTGTGTGTAGGAAGCACAGTTCTTTTGTTTTGAGCAAGCTCTCTATTCTGGCCATATAGGAAACACAATAGCGTAGAAGAGTGCTCTTTTCTCAAAAGCAGAGTGTGTTTCTTGTTAGGCGAGCTAGGGTTTGTTTCCCAGTCCTAAATGGAGTTGAATCACATGCAGTTTTTGGTCCTACAAGCAAGAGTTGTTTTCTGATAAGGAAAGTCATTATTGTGCTCCCATTGCCATACACAGTGCAAATAGCACTCGAGTCTGTTTCCAGCAAGTACAGTGTATTGGACTGAAGAGGAGATACTGTTCTTGTCAGTTTCCTAAGCAGAGTTTAACTAGATATGGCCCGTGTGTGTAGGAAGCACAGTTCTTTTTTCTGAGCAAGCTCACTTTTCGGACCCCAAAGGAAACACAGTAGAGTAGAAGAGTGCTCTTTTCGCAAAAGCAGAGTGTGTTTCTTGTAATGCGAGCTAGCGTTTGTTTCCCAGTTTTAAATGAAGTTGAATCACATGCAGTTTCTGGTACTACGAGCAAGAGTTGTTTCGAGGTAAGAAGAGTCATTATTGTGCTCCCATTGTCATTAAGGGCAAATAGCACTGGCATCTGTTCCCAGCATGTACAGTGTATAGGCCTGAAGAGGAGCTACTGTTCTTGTCACTTTCCTAAGCAGAGTTGAATTAGATATGGCCCCTGTGTGTAGGAAGCACAGTTCTTTTGTTCTGAGCAAGCTGACTGTTCTGGCCCTATAGGAAACACAGTAGAGTAGAAGAGTGCTCTTTTCTCAAAAGCAGAGTGTGTCTCTTGTAAGACGAGCTAGCGTTTGTTTCCCAGTCCTAAATGGAGTTGAGTCACATGAAGTTTCTGGTCCTACGAGCAAGAGTTGTTTTCTGGTAAGAAGAGTCACTATTGAGCTCCCATTGCCAAACACAGTGCAAAGAGCACTCGCTTATGTTCCCAGCAAGTACATTGTATTGGACGGAAGAGGATCTATTGTTCTTGTCAGTTTCCTAAGCAGAGTTGAACTAGATATGGCCCATGTGTGTAGGAAGCACATTTCTTTTGTTCTGAGCAAGCTCACTGTTCGGACAACATAGGAAACACAGTAGAGTAGAAGAGTGCCCTTTTCTCAAAAGCAGAGTGTGTTTCTTGTAAGGCAAGCTAGTGTTTGTTTCCCAGTCAGAAATGGAGTTGAATCCCATGCAGTTTCTGGTCCTACGAGCATGAGTTGTTTTCTGGTAAGAAGAGTCACTATTGTGCTCCCATTGCATACACAGTGCAAATAGCACTCACGTCTGTTCCAGCAAGTACAGTGTATTGGACTGAAGAGGAGCTACTGTTCTTGTCTGTTTCCTAAGCAGAGTTGAACTAGATATGGCCCGTGTGTGTAGGAAGCACAGATTTTTGTTCTGAGCAAGCTCACTGCTCTGGCCCTATAGAAAACACAGTAGAGTAGAAGAGTGCTCTTTTCTCAAAAGCAGAATGTGTTTCTTGTAAGTTGAGCTAGTGTTTCTTTCCCAGTCCTAAATGGAGTTGAGTCACATGCAGTTTCTGGTTGCACGCACAAGAGTTGTTTTCTGTTAAGAAGTGTCACTATTGTGCTCCCATTGCAATACACAGTGAAAATAGCACTCATGTCTGTTCTCAGCAAGTACAGTGTATTGGACTGAAGAGGATCTACTGTTCTTTTCAATTTCCTATGCAGAATTGAACTAGATATGGCCCGTGTGTGTAGGAAGCACAGTTCTTTTGTTCTGAGCAAGCTCTCTGTTCGGACCCAATAGGAAACACAGTAGAGTAGAAGTGTGCTCTTTTCTCAAAAGCAGAGTATGTTTCTTGTAAGGCGTGCTAGCGTTTGTTTCCCAGTCCTAAATGGAGTTGAATCACATGCAGTTTCTAGTACTACGAGCAAAAGTTGTTTTCTGGTAAGGAAAGTCACTATTGCACTCCCATTGCCATACACAGTTTAAATAGCACTCGCGTTTGTTCCCAGCAAGTACAGTGTATTGGACTGAAGAGGAGCTACTGTTCTTGTCAGTTTCCTTAGCCGAGTTGAACTAGAAGTGGCCCGTGTGTGTAGGAAGCACAGTTCTTTTGTTGTGAGCAAGCTCACTGTTCTGGCCCCATAGGAAACACAGTAGAGTGGAAGAGTGCTCTTTTCTCAAAAGCAGAGTGTGATTCTTGTAATGCGAGCTAGTGTTTGTTTTCCAGTCAGAAGTGGAGTTGAATCCCATGCATTTTCTGGTCCTATGAGCAAGAGTTTTTTTCTGGTAAGAACAGTCACTATTGAGCTCCCATTGCCAAACACAGTGTAAATAGCATTCGCGTCTGTTCCCAGCAAGTACAGTGTATTGGACTTAAGAGGAGCTTCTGTTCTTCTCAGTTTCCTAAGCAGAGTTGAACTAGATATGGCCCTTGTGTGTACGAAGCACAGTTCTTTTGTTTTGAGCAAGCTCACTTTTTGGACACCATAAGAAACACAGTAGCGTAGAAGAGTGGTCTTTTCTCAAAAGCAGAGTGTGTTTCTTATAAGTCGAGCTAGCGTTTGTTTCCCAACCCTAAATGGAATTGAATCACATGCAGTTTCTGGTCCTACGAGTAAGAGTTGTTTCCTGGTAAGAATAGTCACTATTGCGCTCCCATTGTCTTACACAGGGCAAATAGCACTGGCGTCGGTTCCCAGCATGTACAGTGTGTTGGACTGAAGAGGACCTACTGCTCTTTTCAGTTTTCAAAGCAGAGTTGAACTAGATATCGGCGTGTGTTGGAAGCACAGTTCTATTGTTCTGAGCAAGCTCACTGTTATGGCCCTATAGGAAACACAGTAGAGTAGAAGAGTGCTCTTTTCTCAAAAGCAGAGTTTGTTTCTTTTAAGGCGAGCTAGCGTTTGTTTCCCAGTCCTTAACGGAGTTGAGTCACATGCAGTTTCTGGATCTACGAGCAAGAGTTGGTTTCTTGTAAGAAGAATCACTATTGAGCTCCCAGTGTCATACACAGGGCAAATAGCACTGGCGTTTTTTCCCAGCATGTACAGTGTATTGGACTGAAGAGGATCTACTGTTCTTTTCAGTTTCCAAGCAAAGTTGATCTAGATACGGCCGTGTGTGTTGGAAGCCCAGTTCTTTTGTTCTGAGCAAGCTCACTTTTCTGGCCCTATAGGAAACCCAGTAGAGTAGAAGAGTGCTCTTTTCTCAAAAGCAGAGTGTGCTTCTTGTAAGGCGAGCTAGCATTTGTTTTCCAGTCCTAAATGGAGTTGAATCACATGCAGTTTCTGGTCCTACAAGCAATAGTTGTTTTCTCGTAAGAAGAGTCACTATTGCGCTCCCTTTGACACACACAGTGCAAATAGCACTCGCGTCTGTTCCCAGCAATTACAGTGTATTAGAATGAAGAGGAGCTATTGTTCTTGTCAGTTTCCTAAGCAGAGTTGAACTAGATATGGCCAGTGTGTGTAGGAAGCACAGTTCTTTTGTTCTGAGCAAGCCCATTGTTCGGACCCCATAGGAAACACAGCAGAGTAGAAGAGTGCTCTTTTCTCAAAAGCAGAGTGTGTTTCTTGTAAGGCGAGCTTGCGTTTGTTTCCCAGTCCTAAATGAAGTTGAATCACATGCAGTTTCTGGTCCTACGAGCAAGAGTTGTTTCCAGGTAAGAAGAGTCACTATTGCGCTCCCATTGTCATACACAGGGCAAATAGCACTGGCATCTGTTCCCAGCATGTACAGTGTATTGTCCTGAAGAGGAGCTCCTGTTCTTTTCACTTTCCTTAGCAGAGTTGAACTAGATATGGCCACTGTGTGTAGGAAGCACAGTTCTTTTGTTCTGAGCAAGCTCACTGTTCTGGCCCTATAGGAAACACAGTAGAGTAGAAGAGTGCTCTTTTCTCAAAAGCAGAGTGTGTCTCTTGTAAGGCGAGCTAGCGTTTGTTTCCCAGTCCTAAATGGAGTTGAGTCACATGCAGTTTATGGATCTACGAGCAAGAGTTGTTTTCTGGTAAGAAGAGTCACTATTGTGCTCCCATTGTCATACACAGGGCATATACACTTGTGTCTGTTCCCAGCATGTACAGTGTATGGACTGAAAAGGATCTACTGTACTTTTCAGTTTCCTAAGCAGAGTTGAACAAGATATGGCCGTGTGTTGGAAGCACAGTTCTTTTGTTCTGAGCAAGCTCACTGTTCTGGCCCTATAAGAAACACAGTAGAGTAGAAGAGTGCACTTTTCTCAAAAGCACAGTGTGTTTCTTGTAAGGCGAGCTAGCGTTTGTTTCCCAGTCCTAAATGCAGGTGAGTCACATGCAGTTTGTGGTCCTACGAGCAAGAGTTGTTTTCTGGTAAGAAGAGTCACTATTGTGCTCCCATTGCCATACACAGTGCAAATAGCACTCGCTTCTGTTTCCAGCAAGTACAGTGTATTGGACTAAAGAGGATCTACTGTTCTTGTCATTTTCCTATGCAGAGTTGAACTAGATATGCCCCGTGTGTTTAGAAAGCACATTTCTTTTGTTCTGAGCAAGCTCACTGTTCGGACCCCATAGAAAACACAGTAGAGTAGAAGAGTGCTCTTTTCTCAAAAGCAGAGTGTGTTTCTTTTAAGGCGAGCTAGCGTTTGTTTCCCAACCCTAAATGGAGTTGAATCACATGCAGTTTCTGGTCCTACGAGTAAGAGTTTTTTCCTGGTAAGAAGAGTCACTATTGCGCTCCCATTGTCATACACACGGCAAATAGCACTGGCGTCGTTTCCCAGCATGTACAGTGTATTGGAACTGAAGAGGATCTACTGTTCTTGTGAGTTTCCTATGCAGAGTTGAACTAGATATGGCCCTTGTGTGTAGGAAGCACAGTTCTTTTGTTGTGAGCAAGCTCACTGTTCGGACCCCATAGGAAACACAGTAGAGTAAAAGAGTGCTCTTTTCTCAAAAGCAGAGTGTGTTTCTTGTAAGATGAGCTAGTGTTTTTTTCCCAGTCAGTAATGGAGTTGAATCCCATGCAGTTTCTGGTCCTACGATCAAGAGTTGTTTCCTGGTAAGGACAGTCACTATTGCGCTCCCATTGCCATACAAAGTCCAAAGAGCACACCCGTCTGTTCCCAGCCAGTACAGTGTATTGGACTGAAGAGGAGCTACTGTTGTTGTCAGTTTTCTAAGCAGAGTTGAACTAGATATTCCGCGTGTGTGTAGGAAGCACAGTTCTTTGTTCTGAGCAAGCTCACTGTTCGGACCCCATAGGAAACACAGTAGAGTAGAAGAGTGTTCTTTTCTCAAAAGCAGAGTGTGCTTCTTGTAAGGCGAGCCAGCGTTTGTTTCCAAGTCCTAAATGGAGTTGAATCCCATGCAGTTTCTGTTCCTATGAGCAAGAGTTGTTTTCTAGTAAGAAGAGTCACTAATGTGATCCCATTGCCATACACAGTGCAAATAGCACTCGCTTCTGTTTCCAGCAAGTACAGTGTATTGGACTGAAGAGGATCTACTGTTCTTTTCATTTTCCTATGCAGAGTTGAACTAGATATGCCCCGTGTGTTTAGAAAGCACATTTCTTTTGTTCTGAGCAAGTTCACTTTTCGGACACCATAGGAAACACAGTAGAGTAGAAGAGTGCTCTTTTCTCAAAAGCAGAGTGTGTTTCTTGTAAGATGAGCTAGTGTTTTTTTCCCAGTCAGTAATGGAGTTGAATCCCATGCAGTTTCTGGTCCTACGATCAAGAGTTGTTTCCTGGTAAGGACAGTCACTATTGCGCTCCCATTGCCATACAAAGTCCAAAGAGCACACCCGTCTGTTCCCAGCCAGTACAGTGTATTGGACTGAAGAGGAGCTACTGTTGTTGTCAGTTTTCTAAGCAGAGTTGAACTAGATATTCCGCGTGTGTGTAGGAAGCACAGTTCTTTGTTCTGAGCAAGCTCACTGTTCGGACCCCATAGGAAACACAGTAGAGTAGAAGAGTGTTCTTTTCTCAAAAGCAGAGTGTGCTTCTTGTAAGGCGAGCCAGCGTTTGTTTCCAAGTCCTAAATGGAGTTGAATCCCATGCAGTTTCTGTTCCTATGAGCAAGAGTTGTTTTCTAGTAAGAAGAGTCACTAATGTGATCCCATTGCCATACACAGTGCAAATAGCACTCGCTTCTGTTTCCAGCAAGTACAGTGTATTGGACTGAAGAGGATCTACTGTTCTTTTCATTTTCCTATGCAGAGTTGAACTAGATATGCCCCGTGTGTTTAGAAAGCACATTTCTTTTGTTCTGAGCAAGTTCACTTTTCGGACACCATAGGAAACACAGTAGAGTAGAAGAGTGCTCTTTTCTCAAAAGCAGAGTGTGTTTCTTATAAGTCGAGCTAGCGTTTGTTTCCCAACCCTAAATGGAATTGAATCACATGCAGTTTCTGGTCCTACGAGTAAGAGTTGTTTCCTGGTAAGAATAGTCACTATTGCGCTCCCATTGTCATACACAGGGCAAATAGCACTGGCGTCGGTTCCCAGCATGTACAGTGTATTGGACTGAAGAGGACCTACTGCTCTTTTCAGTTTTCTAAGCAGAGTTGAACTAGATATCGGCGAGTGTTGGAAGCACAGTTCTATTGTTCTGAGCAAGCTCACTGTTATGGCCCTTTAGGAAACACAGTAGAGTAGAAGAGTGCTCTTTTCTCAAAAGCAGAGTTTGTTTCTTGTAAGGCGAGCTAGCGTTTGTTTCCCAGTCCTAAACGGAGTTGAGTCACATGCAGTTTTTGGATCTACAAGCAAGAGTTGGTTTCTTGTAAGAAGAATCACTATTGAGCTCCCAGTGTCATACACAGGGCAAATAGCCCTGGCGTTTGTTCTCAGCATGTACAGTGTATTGGACTGAAGAGGATCTACTGTTCTTTTCAGTTTCCAAGCAAAGTTGATCTAGATACGGCCGTGTGTGTTGGAAGCCCAGTTCTTTTGTTCTGAGCAAGCTCACTGTTCTGGCCCTAAAGGAAACACAGTAGAGTAGAAGAGTGCTCTTTTCTCAAAAGCAGAGTGTGTTTCTTGTAAGGCGAGCTAGCATTTGTTTTCCAGTCCTAAATGGAGTTGAATCACATGCAGTTTCTGGTCCTACAAGCAATAGTTGTTTTCTCGTAAGAAGAGTCACTATTGCGCTCCCTTTGACACACACAGTGCAAATAGCACTCGCGTCTGTTCCCAGCAATTACAGTGTATTAGAATGAAGAGGAGCTATTGTTCTTGTCAGTTTCCTAAGCAGAGTTGAACTAGATATGGCCAGTGTGTGTAGGAAGCACAGTTCTTTTGTTCTGAGCAAGCCCACTGTTCGGACCCCATAGGAAACACAGCAGAGTAGAAGAGTGCTCTTTTCTCAAAAGCAGAGTGTGTTTCTAGTAAGGCGAGCTAGCGTTTGTTTCCCAGTCCTAAATGGAGTTGAATCACATGCAGTTTTTGGTCCTATGAGCAAGAGTTGTTTTCTGGCAAGGAAAGTCATTATTGCGCTCCCATTGCCATACACAGTGCAAGTAGCACTCGTGTCTGTTTCCAGCAAGTACAGTGTATTGGACTGAAGAGGAGGTACTGTTCTTGTGAGTTTCCTAAGCAGAGTTAAACTAGATATGGCCAGTGTGTGTAGGAAGCACATTCCTTTTGTTCTGAGCAAGCTCACTGTTCGGACCCCTTAGGAAACACAGTAGAGTAGAAGAGTGCTCTTTTCTCAAAAGCAGAGTGTGTTTCTTGTAAGGCGAGCTAGCGTTTGTTTCCCAGTCCTAAATGAAGTTGAATCACATGCAGTTTCTGGTCCTACGAGCAAGAGTTGTTTCCAGGTAAGAAGAGTCACTATTGCGCTCCCATTGTCATACACAGGGCAAATAGCACTGGCATCTGTTCCCAGCATGTACAGTGTATTGTCCTGAAGAGGAGCTCCTGTTCTTTTCACTTTCCTAAGCAGAGTTGAACTAGATATGGCCACTGTGTGTAGGAAGCACAGTTTTTTTGTTCTGAGCAAGCTCACTGTTCTGGCCCTATAGGAAACACAGTAGAGTAGAAGAGTGCTCTTTTCTCAAAAGCAGAATGTGTCTCTTGTAAGGCGAGCTAGTGTTTGTTTCCCAGTCCTAAATGGAGTTCAGTCACATGCAGTTTCTGGTCCTATGAGCAAGAGTTGTTTTCTGTTAGGGAATGTTACTATTGTGCTCCCATTGCCATACACAGTGCAAATAGCACTCGCGTCTGTTTCCAGCAAGTACAGTGCATTGGACTGAAGAGGAGCTACTGTTCTTGTCAGTTTCCTAAGCAGAGTTTAGCTAGATATGGCCCGTGTGAGTAGGAAGCACATTTCTTTTGTTCTGAGCATGCTCACTCTTCGGACCCCATAGGAAACACAGTAAAGTAGAAGAGTGCTCTTTTCTCAAAAGCAGAGTGTGTTTCTTTTAAGGCGAGCTAGCGTTTGTTTCCCAGTCCTAAATGGAGTTGAATCACATGCAGTTTCTGGTCCTACGAGCAAGAGTTGTTTCCTGGTAAGAAGAGTCACTATTGCGCTCCCAGTGTCATACACAGGGCAAATAGCACTGGCATTTGTTCCCAGCCTGTACAGTGTATTGGACTGAAGAGGGTCTACTGTTCTTTTCAGTTTCCAAGCAGAGTTGAACTAGATATGACCGTGTGTGTTGGAAGCACAGTTTTTTTGTTCTGAGCAAGCTCACTGTTCTGGCCCTATAGGAAACACAGTAGAGTAGAAGAGTGCCCTTTTCTCAAAAGCAGAGGGTGTTTCTTGTAAGGCGAGCTAGCGTTTGTTTCCCAGTCCTAAATGGAGTTGAATCACATGCAGTTTCTGGTCCTACGAACAAGAGTTTTTTTCTGGTAAGAAGAGTCACTATTGCGCTCCGTTTGCCATACACAGTGCAAATAGCACTCGCGTCTGTTCCCAGAAAATACAGTGTATTGGACTGAAGAAGAGCTACTGTTCTTGTCAGTTTCCTAAGCAGAGTTGAACTAGATATGGCCCGTGTATGTAGGAAGACAGTTTTTTTGTTCTGAGCAAGCTCACTGTTCTGGCTTTATAGGATCCACAGTAGAGTAGAAGAGTGCTCTTTTCTCAAAAGCAGAGTGTGTTTCTTGTAAGGCGAGCAAGCGTTTCTTTCCCAGTCCTAAATGGAGTTGAATCACATGCAGTTTCTGGTCCTATGACCAAGAGTTGTTTTCTGGTAAGAAGAGTCACTATTGCGCGTCCATTGTCATACACACGGTAAATAGCACTGGCATCTGTTCCCAGCATGTATAGTGTATTGGACTGAAGAGAATCTACTGTTCTTGTCAGTTTCCTAAGCAGAATTGAACTAGATATGGCCGTGTGTGTAGGAAGCACAGTTCTTTTGTTCTGAGCAAGCTCTCTGTTCTGGCCATATAGGAAACACAGTAGAGTAGAAGAGTGCTCTTTTCTCAAAAGCAGAGTGTGTTTCTTGTTAGGCGAGCTAGGGTTTGTTTCCCATTCCTAAATGAAGTTGAATCACATGCAGTTTCTGGTCCTACGTGCAAGAGTTGTTTTCTGGTAAGTAAGTCACTATTGTGCTCTTATTGTCATTACAGGGCAAATAGCACTGGCATCTGTTCGCAGAATGTACAGTGTATAGGCCTGAAGAGGAGCTACGGTTCTTGTCACTTTCCTAAGCAGAGTTGATCTAGATATGGCCCTTGTGTCTAGGAAGCACAGTTCTTTTGTTCTGAGCAAGCTGACTGTTCTGGCCCTATAGGAAACACAGTAGAGTAGAAGAGTGCTCTTTTCTCAAAAGCAGAGTGTGTTTCTCCTAAGGAGAGCTAGCGTTTGTTTCCCAGTCCTAAATGGAGTTGAGTCACATGCAGTTTCTGGACCTACGAGCAATAGTTGTTTTCTGGTAAGAAGAGTCACTATTGAGCTCCCATTGCCATACACAGTGCAAATAGCTCTCGCGTCTGTTCCCAGCAAGTACAGTGTATTCGACTGAAGAGGATCTACTGTTCTTGTGAGTTTCCTATGCATAGTTGAACTAGATATGGCCCGTGTGTGTAGGAAGCACAGTTCTTTTTTTCTGAGCAAGCTAATTGTTCGGACCCTTAGGAAACACAGTAGAGTAGAAGAGTGCTCTTTTCTCAAAAGCAGAGTGTTTTTCTTGTAAGACGAGCTAGTGTTTGTTTCCCAGTCAGAAATGGAGTTGTATCCCATGCAGTTTTTGGTCCTACGAGCAAGACTTGTTTTCTGGTAAGAAGAGTCACTATTGCGCTCCCATTGCCATACACAGTGCAAATAGCACTCGCGTCTGTTCCCAGCAAGTACAGTGTATTGTACTGAAGAAGAGCTACTGCTCTTGTCAGCTTCCTAAGCAGAGTTGAACTAGATATGGCCCATGTGTGTAGGAAGCACAGTTCTTTTGTTTTGAGCAAGCTCACTGGTCGGACACCGTAGGAAACACAGTAGAGTAGAAGAGTGCTCTTTTCTGAAAAGCAGAGTGTGTTTCTCGTAAGGCGAGCTAGTGTTTGTTTCCCAGTCCTAAATGGAGTTGAATCACATGCAGTTTCTGGTCCTGCGAGCAAGAGTTGTTTTCTGGTAAGAAGAGTCACTATTGCGCGTCCATTGTCATACACAGGGCAAATAGCACTGGCATCTGTTCCCAGCACGTACAGTGTATTGGACTGAAGAGGATCTACTCTTCTTGTCAGTTTCCTAAGCAGAATTGAACTAGATATGGCCTTGTGTGTAGGAAGCACAGTTATTTTGTTCTGAGCAAGCACTCTGTTCTGGCCATATAGGAAACACAGTAGCATAGAAGAGTGCTCTTTTCTCAAAAGCACAGTGTGTTTCTTGTAAGGCGACCTAGCGTTTTTTCCCAGTCCTAAATGTAGTTGAATGACATGCAGTTTTTGGTCCTACGAGCAAGAGTTGTTTTCTGGTAAGGTAAGTCATTATTGCGCTCCCATTGCCATACACAGCAAATAGCAATCGTGTCTGTTCCCAGCAAGTACAGTGTATTGGACTGCAGAGGAGCTACTGTTCTTGTCAGTTTCCTAAGCAGAGTTGAACTAGATGTGGCCTGTGTGTGTAGGAAGCACAGTTCTTTTGTTCGGAGCAAGCTCTGTGTTCTGGCCACATAGGAAACACATTAGAGTAGAAGAGTGCTCTTTTCTCAAAAGCAGAGTGTGTTTCTTGTAAGGCGAGCTAGTGTTTGTTTCCCAGTCAGAAATGGATTTGAATCCCATGCAGTTTCTGGTCCTACGAGCAAGAGTTGTTTTCTCGTAAGAAGAGTCACTATTGCGCTCCCTTTGCCATACACAGGGCAAGTAGCACTTGCATCTGTTCCCAGCATGTACAGTGTATTGGCCTGAAGAGGAGCTCCTGTTCTTTTCATTTTTCTAAGCAGAGTTGAACTAGATATGGCCCCTGTGTGTAGGAAGCACAGTTCTTTTGTTCTGAGCAAGCTGACTGTTCTGGCCCTATAGGAAACACTGTAGAGAAGAATAGTGCTCTTTTCTCAAAAGCAGAGTGTGTTTCTTGTAAGGCGAGCTAGTGTTTGTTTCCCAGTCCTAAATGGAGTTGAATCACATGCAGTTTCTGGTCCTAAGAGCAAGAGTTTTTTTTCTGGTAAGAAGAGTCACTATTGTGCTCCCTTTGCCATACACAGTGCAAAGAGCACTCGCGTCTGTTCCCAGCAAGTACAGTGTATTGGACTGAAGAAGAGCTA
Source organism: Peromyscus eremicus (assembly GCF_949786415.1). Classification (NCBI taxonomy): domain Eukaryota; kingdom Metazoa; phylum Chordata; class Mammalia; order Rodentia; family Cricetidae; genus Peromyscus; species Peromyscus eremicus. The sequence goes on along the minus strand of NW_026734378.1, from coordinate 381,333 downwards.
CTGTTCTTGTCAGTTTCCTAAGCAGAGTTGAACTAGATATGGCCTGTGTGTGTAGGAAGCACAGTTTTTTTGTTCTGAGCAAGCTCACTGTTCTGGCCCTATAGGAAACACAGTAGAGTAGAAGAGTGCTCTTTTCTCAAAAGCAGAGTGTGTTTCTTGTTAGGCGACCTCGGGTTTGTTTCCCAGTCCTAAGTGGAGTTCTATCAAATGCAGTTTCTGGTCCTATGACCAAGAGTTGTTTTCTGGTAAGAAGAGTCACTATTGCGCGTCCCTTGTCATACACAGGTCAAATAGCACTGGCATCTGTTCCCAGCATGTACAGTGTATCGTACTGAAGAGAATCTACTGTTCTTGTCAGTTTCCTAAGCAGAATTGAACTAGATATGGCAGTGTGTGTAGGAAGCACAGTTCTTTTGTTTTGAGCAAGCTCTCTATTCTGGCCATATAGGAAACACAATAGCGTAGAAGAGTGCTCTTTTCTCAAAAGCAGAGTGTGTTTCTTGTTAGGCGAGCTAGGGTTTGTTTCCCAGTCCTAAATGGAGTTGAATCACATGCAGTTTTTGGTCCTACAAGCAAGAGTTGTTTTCTGATAAGGAAAGTCATTATTGTGCTCCCATTGCCATACACAGTGCAAATAGCACTCGAGTCTGTTTCCAGCAAGTACAGTGTATTGGACTGAAGAGGAGATACTGTTCTTGTCAGTTTCCTAAGCAGAGTTTAACTAGATATGGCCCGTGTGTGTAGGAAGCACAGTTCTTTTTTCTGAGCAAGCTCACTTTTCGGACCCCAAAGGAAACACAGTAGAGTAGAAGAGTGCTCTTTTCTCAAAAGCAGAGTGTGTTTCTTGTAATGCGAGCTAGCGTTTGTTTCCCAGTTTTAAATGAAGTTGAATCACATGCAGTTTCTGGTACTACGAGCAAGAGTTGTTTCGAGGTAAGAAGAGTCATTATTGTGCTCCCATTGTCATTAAGGGCAAATAGCACTGGCATCTGTTCCCAGCATGTACAGTGTATAGGCCTGAAGAGGAGCTACTGTTCTTGTCACTTTCCTAAGCAGAGTTGAATTAGATATGGCCCCTGTGTGTAGGAAGCACAGTTCTTTTGTTCTGAGCAAGCTGACTGTTCTGGCCCTATAGGAAACACAGTAGAGTAGAAGAGTGCTCTTTTCTCAAAAGCATAGTGTGTTTCTCATAAGGTGAGCTAGCGATTGTTTACCAATCCTAAATGGAGTTGAATCACATGCAGTTTCTGTTCCTATGAGCAAGGGTTTTTTTTTCTGGTAAGAAGAGTCACTATTGTGCTCCCTTGCCATACACAGTGCAAATAGCACTGGCGTCTGTTCCCAGCAAGTACAGTGTATTGGACTGAAGAGGAGCTACTGTTCTTGTCAGTTTCCTAAGCAGAATTTAACTAGATATGGCCGTGTGTGTAGGAAGCACAGTTCTTTTGTTCTGAGCAAGCTCACTGTTCTGGCCCTGTAGGAAACACAGTAGAGTAGAAGAGTGCTTTTTTCTAAAAAGCAGAGTGTGTATTTTGTAAGGCAAGCTAGCGTTTGTTTCCCAGTCCTAAATGGAGTTGAGTCACATGCAGTTTGTGGTCCTACGAGCAAGAGTTGTTTTCTGGTAAGAAGAGTCACTATTGCGCTCCCTTTGCCATACACAGTGCAAATAGCACTCGTGTCTGTTCCCAGCAAGTACAGTGTATTGGACTGAAGAGGAGCTACTGTTCTTGTCATTTTCCTATGCGGAGTTGAACTAGATATGGCCCTGTGTGTAGGAAGCACATTTCTTTTGTTCTGAGCAAGCTCACTGTTCAGACCCAATAGGAAACACAGCAGAGTAGAAGAGTGCTCTATCCTCAAAAGCAGAGTGTGTTTCTTGTAAGGCGTGCTAGTGTTTGTTTCCCAGTCCTAAATGGAGTTGAATCCCATGCAGTTTCTGGTCCTACAAGCAAGAGTTGTTTTCTGGTAAGAAGAGTCACTATTGCGCTCCCATTGCCATACGCAGTGCAAATAGCACTCGCGTCTGTTCCCAACAATTACAGTGTATTAGAATGAAGAGGAGCTACTGTTCTTGTCAGTTTCCTAAGCAGAGTTGAACTAGATGTGGCCCGTGTGTGTAGGAAGCACAGTTCTTTTTTTCTGAGCAAGCTCACTGTTCGGACACCATAGGAAACACAGTAGAGTAGAAGAGTGCTCTTTTCTCAAAAGCAGAGTGTGTTTCTCATAAGGTGAGCTAGCGTTTGTTTCCCAGTCCTAAATGGAGTTGAATCACATGTAGTTTCTGTTCCTATGAGCAAGAATTTTTTCTGGTAAGAAGAGTCACTATTGCACTCCCTTGCCATCCACAGTGCAAATAGCACTCACGTCTGTTCCTAGCAAGTACACTGTAGTGGACTGAAGAAAAGCTACTGTTCTTGTCAGTTTCCTAAGCAGAGTTGAACTAGATATGGCCCGTGTGTGTAGGAAGCACAGTTCTTTTATTCTGAGGAAGCTCACTGTTCGGACACCATAGGAAACACAGTAGAGTAGAAGAGTGCTCTTTTCTCAAAAGCAGAGTGTGTTTCTTGTAAGGCTAGCTAGTGTTTGTTACCTAGTCAGAAATGGAGTTGAATCCCATGCAGTTTCTGTTCCTACGAGCAAGAGTTGTTTTCTGGTAAGAAGAGTCACTATTCGCTCCCATTGCCATACATAGTGCAAATAGCCCTCGCGTCTGTTCCCAGCTAGTACACTGTATTGGACTGAAGAGGAGCTACTGTTCTTGTCAGTTTCCTTAGCAAAGTTGAACTAGATATGGCCCATGTGTGTAGGAAGCACAGTTCTTTTGTTCTGAGCAAGCTCACTGTTCTGGCCCTATAGGAAACACAGTAGAGTAGAAGACTGCTCTTTTCTCAAAAGAAGAGTGTGTTTCTTGTAAGGCAAGCTAGCGTTTGTGTCCCAGTCCTAAATGGAGTTGAATCCCATGCAGTTTCTGGTTCTAGGAGCAAGAGTTGTTTTCTTGTAAGAAGTGTCACTATTGTGCTCCCGATACCATACACATTGCAAATAGCATTCGCGTCTGTTCCCAGCATGTACAGTGTATTGGACTGCAGAGGAGCTACTGTTCTTGTCAGTTTCCTAAGCAGAGTTGAACTAGATATGGCCCGTGTGTAATAAGCACAGTTCTTTTGTTATGAGCAAGCTCACTGTTCTGGCAATTTAGGAATCACAGTAGAGTAGAAGCGTGCTCTTTTCCCAAAGCAGAGTGTGTTTCTTGTAAGGCGAGCTCCCATTTGTTTCCCAGTCCTAAATGGAGTTGAATCACATGCACTTTCTGTTCCTACAAGCAAGAGTTGTTTTCTGGTAAGAAGAGTCACTATTACGCTCCCATTGCCATACACAGTGCAATTAGCTCTCGCATCTGTTCCCAGCAAGTACAGTGTATTGGACAGAAGAGGAGCTACTGCTCTTGTCAGTTTCCTAAGCAGAGTTGAACTAGATATGGCCCGTGTGTGTAGGAAGCACAGTTCTTTTTTACTGAGCAAGCTCACTGCTCAGACACCATAGGAAACACAGTAGAGTAGAAGAGTGCTCTTTTCTCAAAAGCAGAGTGTGTTTCTTGTAAGGCTAGCTAGTGTTTGTTTCCCAGTCAGAAACGGAGTTGAATCCCATGTAGTTTCTGGTCCTACCAGCAAGAGTTGTTTTCTGGTAAGAAGAGTCACTATTGCGCTCCCATTGCCATACACAGTGAAAATAGCACTCGCGTCTGCTCCCTGCAAGTACAGTGTATTGGACTGAAGAGGAGCTACTGTTCTTGTCAGTTTCTTAAGCCGAGTTGAACTAGATGTGGCCCGTGTGTGTAGGAAGCACAGTTCTTTTGTTCTGAGCAAGCTCACTGTTCTGGCCCTATAGGAAACACAGTAGAGTAGAAGAGTGCTCTTTTCTCAAAAGCAGAGTGTGTTTCTTGTAAGGTGAGCTAGCGTTTGTTTCCCAGTCCTAAATGGAGTTGAATCTCATGCAGTTTTTGGTCCTAAGACCAAGAGTTGTTTTCTGGTAAGGAAAGTCACTATTGCGCTCCTTTTGCCATACTCAGAGCAAATAGCACTCCCATCTGTTCCCAGCAAGTACAGTGTATTGGACGGAAGAGGATATACTGTTCTTGTCACTTTCCTAAGCACAGTTGAACTAGATATGGCCCGTGTGTGTAGGAAGCACAGTTTTTTTGTTCTGAGCAAGCTCACTGTTCTGGCCCTATAGGAAACTCAGTAGAGTAGACGAGTGCTCTTTTCTCAAAAGCAGAGTTTGTTTCTTGTAAGGCGAGCTAGTGTTTCTTTCCCAGTCCTAAATGGAGTTGAATCCCATGCAATTTCTGGTCCTAGGAGCAAGAGTTGTTTTCTCGTAAGTAAAGTCACTATTGCGCTCCCTTAGCCATACACAGTGCGAATAGCACTCGCGTCTGTTCAGTGTACTGGAAATAAGAGGAGATACTGTTCTTGTCAGTTTCCTAAGCAAAGTTGAACTAGATATGACCCATGTGTGTAGGAAGCACAGTTCTTTTGTTCTGAGCAAGCTCACTGTTTGGACGCCAAAGGAAACACAGTAGAGTAGAAAAGTGCTCTTTTCTCAAAAGTGGAGTGTGTTTCTTGTAAGGCTAGCTAGTGTTTGTTTCCCAGTCAGAAACGGAGTTGAATCCCATGCAGTTTCTTGTCCTACGAGCAAGAGTTGTTTTCTTGTAAGAAGAGTCACTATTGCGCTCCCATTGCCATACACAGTGAAAGTAGCACTCACGTCTGCTCCCAGCAAGTACAGTGTATTCGACTGAAGAGGAGCTACTGTTCTTGTCATTTTCCTAAGCAGAGTTGAACTAGATGTGGCCCGTGTGTGTAGGAAGCACAGTTCTTTAGTTCTGAGCAAGCTCACTATTCTGGCACTATAGGAAACACATTAGAGTAGAAGAGTGCTCTTTTCTCAAAAGCAGAGTGTGTTTCTTGTAAGGCAAGCTAGCGTTTGTTTCCCAGTCCTAAATGGAGTTGAATCACATGCAGTTTCTGGTCCTATGAGCAAGAGTTGTTTTGTGGTAAGAAGAGTCACTATTGTGCTCCCACTGCCATACACAGTGCAAATAGCACTCTCGTATGTTCCCAGCAAGTACAGTGTATTGGACAGAAGATGATCTACTGTTCTTGTCAGTTTCCTAAGCAGAGTTGAACTAGATATGGCCCGTGTGTGTAGGAAACACAGTTCTTTTTTTCTGAGCAAGCTCAATGTTCTGGCCCTATAGGAAACACAGTAGAGTAGAAGAGTGCTCTTTTCTCAAAAGCAGAGTGTGTTTCTTGTAAGGCTAGCTAGTGTTTGTTTCCCAGTCCTAAATGGAGTTTAGTCACATGAAGTTTCTGGTCCTACAAGCAAGAGTTGTTTTCTGGTAAGAAGAGTCACTATTGTGCTCCCATTGCCATACACAGTGCAAATAGCACTCGCGTCTGCTCCCAGCAAGTACAGTGTATTGGAATGAAGAGGAGCTACTGTTCTTGTCAGTTTCCTAAGCAGAGTTGAACTAGATGTGGCCCGTGTGTGTAGGAAGCACAGTTCTTTAGTTCTGAGCAAGCTCACTATTCTGGCCCTTTAGGAAACACAGTAGAGTAGGAGGGTGCTCTTTTCTCATAAGCAGAGTGTGTTTCTTGTAAGGCGAGCTAGCGTTTGTTTCCCAGTCCTAAATGGAGTTGAATCACATGCAGTTTCTGGTCCTACAAGCAAGTGTTGTTTTCTGGTAAGAAGAGTCACTATTGAGCTCCCATTTTCATACACAGTGCAAATAGCACTCGCGTTTGTTCCCAAGAAGTACAGTGTATTTGAATGAAGAGAAGCTACTGTTCTTGTCAGTTTCCTAAGCAGAGTTGAACTAGATATGGCCCATGTGTGTCGGAAGCACAGTTCTTTTGTTCTGAACAAGCTCACTGTATGGACCCCAAAGGAAACACAGTAGAGTAGAAAAGTGCTCTTTTCTCAAAAGCAGAGTGTGTTTCTTGTAAGGCGAGCTAGCATTTGTTTCCCAGTCCTAAATGGAGTTGAATCACATGCACTTTTTGGTCCTACAAGCAAGAGTTGTTTGGTGGTAAGAAGAGTCACTATTATGCTCCCATTGCCATACACAGTGCAAATAGCACTCGAGTCTGTTCCCAGCAAGTACAGTGTATTGGACTGAAGAGAAGCAACTGTTCTTGTTAGTTTCCTAAGCAGAGTTGAACTAGATATGGCCCTTGTGCAGGAAGCACAGTTCTTTTGTTCTCAGCAAGCTCACTGTTTGGACCACATTGGAAACACAGTAGAGTAGAAGAGTGCTCTTTTCTCAAAAGCAGAGTGTGTTTCTTGTAAGGCGAGCTAGTGTTTGTTTCCCAGTCCTAAATGGAGTTGAATCCCATGCAGTTTCTGGTCCTACAAGCAAGAGTTGTTTTCTGGTAAGAAGAGTCACTATTGCACTCCCATTGCCATACACAGTGCAAATAGCACTCGCGTCTGTTCCCAGCAATTACACTTTATTAGAATGAAGAGGAGCTACTGTTCTTGTCAGTTTCCTAAGTAGAGTTAAACTAGATGTGGCCGGTGTGTGTAGGAAGCACAGTTTTTTTGTTCTGAGCAAGCTCACTGTTCAGTCCCAATAGGAAACACAGTATGGTAGGCGAGTGCTCTTTTCTCAAAAGCAGAGTATGTTTCTTGTAGGCGAGCTAGTGTTTGTTTCCCAGTCAGACACAGAGTTGAATCCCATGCAGTTTCTGGTCCTAAGAGCAAGAGTTGTTTTCTGGTAAGAATAGTCACTATAGCGCTCCCATTGCCATACACAGTGCAAAGAGCACTCGCGTCTGCTCCCAGCAAGTACAGTGTATTGGACTGAAGAGGAGCTACTCTTCTTGTCAGTTTCCTAAGCAGAGTTGAACTAGATGTGGCCCGTGTGTGTAGGAAGCACAGTTCTTTAGTTCTGAGCAAGCTCACTATTCTGGCCCAATAGGAAACACAGTAGAGTAGAAGAGTGCTCTTTTCTCATAAGCAGAGTGTGTTTCTTGTAAGAGGAGCTAGCGTTTGTTTCCCAGTCCTAAATAAAGTTGAATCACATGCACTTTTTGGTCCTACAAGCAAGAGTTGTTTTCTGGTTAGGAAAGTCACTACTGTGCTCCCTTAGCCATACACAGTGCAAATAGCACTCACGTCTGCTCCCAGCAAGTACACTGTATTGGAAAGAAGAGGAGATACTGTTCTTCTCAGTTTCCTAACCAGAGTTGAACTAGATATGACCCGTGTGTGTAGGAAGCACAGTTCTTTTGTTTTGAGCAAGCTCACTGTTCTGGCCCTTTAGGAAACACAGTAGAGTAGTAGAGTGCTCTTTTCTCAAAAGCAGAGTGTGTTTCTTCTAAGGGGAGCTAGCGTTTGTTTCCCAGTCCTAAATGGAGTTGAATCACATGCAGTTTTTGGTCCTACGAGCAAGAGTTGTTTTCTGGTAAGAAGAGTCACTATTGCGCTCCAATTGCCGTTCACAGTGCAAATAGCACTCGTTTCTTTTCCCAGCAAGTACAGTGTGTTGGACTGAAGAGGAGCTACTGTTCTTGTCAGTTTCCTAAGCAGAGTTGAACTAGATATGGCCCGTGCGTGTAGGAAGCACAGTTCATTTGTTCTGAGCAAGCTCACTCTTCTGGCCCTACAGGAAACACATTAGAGTAGAAGAGTGCTCTTTTCTCAAAAGCAGAGTGTGTTTCTTGTAAGGCGAGCTAGCATTTGTTTCCCAGTCCTAAATGGTGTTGAATCCCTTGCAGTTTCTGGTCCTACGAGCAAGAGTTGTTTTCTGGTAAGAAGAGTCACTATTGCGCTCCCATTGTCATACACAGGGCAAATAGCACATGCATCTGTTCCCAGCAAGTACAGTGTATCGGACTGAAGTGGAGCTACTGTTCTTGTCAGTTTCATAAGCAGAGTTGAACTAGATATGGCCCGTGTGTTTAGGAAGCACAGTTCTTTTGTTCTGAGCAAGCTCACTGTTCTGGCCCTATAGGAAACACAGTAGAGTAGAAGAGTGCTCTTTTCTCTAAAGCAGAGTGTGTTTCTTCTAAGGCTAGGTATTGTTTGTTTCCCAGTCCTAAATGGAGTTGAATCCCAATGCAGTTTCTGGTCCTACGAGCAAGAGTTTTTTTCTGGTAAGAAGAATCGCTATTGCGCTCCCATTGTCATACACAGGGCAAATAGCTCTGGCGTCTTTTCCCAGCGTGTACAGTGTATAGGACAGAAGAGGAGCTACTGTTCTTGTCAGTTTCATAAGCAGAGTTGAGCTAGATATGGCCCGTGTGTTTAGGAAGCACAGTTCTTTTGTTCTGAGCAAGCTCACTGTTCTGGCCCTATAGGAAAAACAGTAGAGTAGAAGAGTGCTCTTTTCTCAAAAGCAGAGTGTGTTTCTTGTAAGGCGAGCTAGCGTTTGTTTCCCAGTCCTAAGTGGAGTTGAATCCCATGCAGTTTCTGGTCCTACGAGTAAGAGTTGTTTTCTGGTAAGAAGAGTCACTATTGTGCTCACATTGCCATACACAGTGCAAATAGCACTGGCGTCTGCTCCCAGCAAGTACAGTGTATTGGACTGAAGAGGATGTACTGTTCTTGTCAGTTTCCTAAGCAGAGTTGAACTAGATATGGCCCGTGTGTGTAGGAAGCACAGTTCTTTTATTCTGAGCAAGCTCACAGTTCTGGTCCTATAGGAAACACAGTAGAGTAGATGAGTGCTCTTTTATCAAAAGCAGAGTGTGTTTCTTGTAAGGCTAGGTAGTGTTTGTTTCCCAGTCCTAAATGGAGTTGAATCCCAATGCAGTTTCTGGTCCTACGAGCAAGAGTTTTTTTCTGGTAAGAAGAGTCGCTATTGTGCTCCCATTGTCATACACAGGGCAAATAGCTCTGGCGTCTTTTCCCAGCGTGTACAGGGTATAGGACAGAAGAGGAGCTACTGTTCTTGTCAGTTTCCTAAGCAGAGTTGAACTAGATATGGCCCGTGTGTGTAGGAAGCACAGTTCTTTTCTTCTGAGCAAGCTCACTGTTCTGGCCGTATAGGAAACACAGTAGAGTAGAAGAGTGCTCTTTTCTCAAAAGCATAGTGTGTTTCTTGTAAGGCGAGCTATTGTTTGTTTTCCAGTCCTAAATGGAGTTGAATCACATGCAGTTTCTGGTCCTACGAGCAAGAGTTGTGTTCTGGTAAAAAGAGACACTATTGTGCTTTCATTGCCATACACAGTGCAAATAGCACTCGCGTCTGTTCCCAGCCAAGTACAGTGTATTGTACAGTAGAAGAGCTACTGTTCTTGTCAGTTTCCTAAGCAGAGTTTAACTAGAAATGGCCCGTGTATGTAGGAAGCACAGTACTTTTGTTCTGAGCAAGCTCACTGTTCGGACCCCATAGGAAACACAGTAGAGTAGAAGAGTGCTCTTTTCTCAAAAGCAGAGTGGGTTTCTTCTAAGGCAAGCTAGCTTTTGTTTCATAGTCCTAAAAGGAGTTGAATCACATGCAGTTTCTGGTCCTACAGGCAAGAGTTGTTTTCTGGTAAGAAGAGTCACTATTGAGCTCCCATTGTCATACACAGTGCAAATAGCACTCGCGTCTGTTCCCAGCATGTACAGCGTATTGGACTGAAGAGGAGCTACTGTTCTTGTCAGTTTCCTAAGTAGAGTTGAACTAGATATGGCCCGTGTGTGTAGGAAGGACGATTCTTTTGTTTTGAGCAAGCTCACTCTTCGGACTCCATAGGAAACACAGTAGAGTAGAAGAGTGCTCTTTTCTCAAAAGCAGAGTGTCTTTCTTGTAAGGCTAGCTAGTGTTTGTTTCCCAGTCAGAAACGGAGTTGAATCCCATGCAGTTTCTGGTCCTACAAGCAAGAGTTGTTTTCTGGTAAGAAGAGTCACTATTGCGCTCCCATTGCCATACACAGTGCAAATAGCACTCGCGTCTGCTCCCAGCAAGTAGAGTGTATTGGACTGAAGAGGATCTACTGTTCTTGTCAGTTTCCTAAGCAGAGTTGAACTAGATATGGCCCGTGTGTGTAGGAAGCACAGTTCTTTTGTTCTGAGCAAGCTCACTGTTCTGGCCCCATAGGAAACACAAAAGAGTAGAAGAGTGCTCTTTTCTCAAAAGCAGAGTGTGTTTCTTGTAAAGCGAGCTAGCGTTTATTTCCCAGTCCTAAATGGAGTTGAATCACATGCAGTTTCTGGTCTTACGAGCAAGAGTTGTTTTCTGGTAAGAAGAGTCACTATTGTGCTACCTTTGCCATACACAGTGCAAAGAGCACTCGCGTCTGTTCCCAGCAAGTACAGTGTATTGGACAGAAGAGGAGCTACTGTTCTTGTCAGTTTCCTAAGCAGAGTTGAACTAGATGTGGCCCGTGTGTGTAGGAAGCACAGTTCTTTTCTTCTGAGCAAGCTCACTGTTCTGGCCCTATAGGAAACACAGTAGAGTAGAAGAGTGCTCTTTTCTCAAAAGCAGAGTGTGTTTCTTGTAAGGGGAGCTAGCGTTTGTTTCCCAGTCCTAAATAAAGTTGAATCACATGCACTTTTTGGTCCTACGAGCAAGAGTTGTTTTCTGGTTAGGAAAGTCGCTACTGTGCTCCCTTAGCCATACACAGTGTAAATAGCACTCACGTCTGCTCCCAGCAAGTACACTGTATTGGAAAGAAGAGGAGATACTGTTCTTCTCAGTTTCCTAACCAGAGTTGAACTAGATATGGCCCCTGTGTGTAGGAAGCACAGTTCTTTTGTTTTGAGCAAGCTCACTGTTCTGGCCCTTTAGGAAACACAGTAGAGTAGTAGAGTGCTCTTTTCTCAAAAGCAGAGTGTGTTTCTTCTAAGGGGAGCTAGCGTTTGTTTCCCAGTCCTAAATGGAGTTGAATCACATGCAGTTTTTGGTCCTACGAGCAAGAGTTGTTTTCTGGTAAGAAGAGTCACTATTGCGCTCCCATTGTCATACACAGGGCAAATAGCATATGCATCTGTTCCCAGCAAATGCAGTGTATCGGACTGAAGTGGAGCTACTGTTCTTGTCATTTTCATAAGCAGAGTTGAACTAGATATGGCCCGTGTGTGTAGGAAGCACAGTTCTTTTGTTCTGAGCAAGCTCACTGTTCTGGCCCTATAGGAAACACAGTAGAGTAGAAGAGTGCTCTTTTCTCAAAAGCAGAGTGTGTTTCTTGTAAGGCGAGCTAGCGTTTGTTTCCCAGTCCTAAGTGGAGTTGAATCCCATGCAGTTTCTGGTCCTACGAGTAAGAGTTGTTTTCTGGTAAGAAGAGTCACTATTGTGCTCACATTGCCATACACAGTGCAAATAGCACTGGCGTCTGCTCCCAGCAAGTACAGTGTATTGGACTGAAGAGGATGTACTGTTCTTGTCAGTTTCCTAAGCAGAGTTGAACTAGATATGGCCCGTGTGTGTAGGAAGCACAGTTCTTTTATTCTGAGCAAGCTCACAGTTCTGGTCCTATAGGAAACACAGTAGAGTAGATGAGTGCTCTTTTATCAAAAGCAGAGTGTGTTTCTTGTAAGGCTAGGTAGTGTTTGTTTCCCAGTCCTAAATGGAGTTGAATCCCAATGCAGTTTCTGGTCCTACGAGCAAGAGATTTTTTTCTGGTAAGAAGAGTCACTATTGCGCTCCCATTGTCATACACAGGGCCAATAGCTCTGGCGTCTTTTCCCAGCGTGTACAGTGTATAAGACAGAAGAGGAGTTACTGTTCTTGTCAGTTTCCTAAGCAGAGTTCAACTAGATATGGCCCGTGTGTGTAGGAAGCACAGTTCTTTTGTTCTGAGCAAGCGCACTGTTCTGGCCCTATAGGAAACACAGTAGAGTAGAAGAGTGCTCTTTTCTCAAAAGCAGAGTGTGTTTCTTGTAAGGCGAGCTAGCGTTTGTTTCCCAGTCCTAAATGGAGTTGAATCACATGCAGTTTCTGGTCCTATGAGCAAGAGTTGTGTTCTGGTAAAAAGAGACACTATTGTGCTTTCATTGCCATACACAGTGCAAATAGCACTCGCGTCTGTTCCCAGCCAAGTACAGTGTATTGTACAGTAGAGGAGCTACTGTTCTTGTCAGTTTCTTAAGCAGAGTTGAACTACATATGGCCCGTATGTGTAGGAAGCACAGTTCTTTTGTTCTGAGCAAGCTCACTGTTCTGGTCCTATAGGAAACACAGTAGAGTAGAAGAGTGCTCTTTTCTCAAAAGTAGATTGTGTTTCTTGTAAGGCGAGCGAGCCTTTGTTTCCCAGTCCTAAGTGGAGTTGAATCACATGCAGTTTCTGGTTCTACGAGCAAGAGTTGTTTTCTGGTAAGAAGAGCCACTATTGTGCTCCCATTGCCTTACACATTGCAAATAGCCCTCGCGTCTGCTCCCAGTAAGTACAGTGTATTGGACTGAAGAGGAGATACTGTTCTTGTCAGGTTCCTAAGCAGAGTTGAACTAGATATGGCCCGTGTGTGTAGGAAGTACACTTCTTTGTTCTGAGCAAGCTCACTTTTCGGGCCCTATAGGAAACACAGTAGAGTAGAAGAGTGCTCTTTTCTCAAAAGCAGAGTGTGTTTCTTCTAAGGCGAGCTAGCTTTTGTTTCCCAGTCCTAAATGGAGTTGAATCACATGCAGTTTCTGGTCCTACAAGCAAGAGTTTTTTTTCTGGTAAGAAGAGTCACTATTGAGCTCCCATTGTCATACACAGTGCAAATAGCCCTCGCGTCTGTTCCCAGCATGTACAGCGTATTGGACTGAAGAGGAGCTACTGTTCTTGTCAGTTTCCTAAGTAGAGTTGAACTAGATAGGGCCCGTGTGTGTAGGAAGGACATTTCTTTTGTTTTGAGCAAGCTCACTGTTCGGACTCCATAGGAAACACAGTAGAGTAGAAGAGTGCTCTTTTCTCAAAAGCAGAGTGTCTTTCTTGTAAGGCTAGCTAGTGTTTGTTTCCCAGTCAGAAACGGAGTTGAATCCCATGCAGTTTCTGGTCCTACAAGCAAGAGTTGTTTTCTGGTAAGAAGAGTCACTATTGTGCTACCTTTGCCATACACAGTGCAAAGAACACTTGCGTCTGTTCCCAGCAAGTACAGTGTATTGGACAGAAGAGGAACTACTGTTCTTGTCAGTTTCCTAAGCAGAGTTGAACTAGATATGGCCCGTGTGTGTGAAGCACAGTATTTTGTTCTGAGCAAGCTCACTTTTCAGACCACATAGGAAACACAGTAGAGTAGAAAAGTGCTCTTTTCTCAAAAGCAGAGTCTGTTTCTTGTAAGGTGAGCTAGCGTTTGTTTCCCAGTCTTAAATGGTGTTGAATCCCTTTCAGTTTCTGGTCCTACGTGCAAGAGTTGTTTTCTGGTAAGAAGAGTCACTATTGCGCTCCCATTGTCATACACAGGGCAAATAGCACATGCATCTCTTCCCAGCAAGTGCAGTGTATCGGACTGAAGTGGAGCTACTGTTCTTGTCAGTTTCATAAGCAGAGTTGAACTAGATATGGCCCGTGTGTGTAGGAAGCACAGTTCTTTTGTTCTGAGCAAGCTCACTCTTCTGGCCCTATAGGAAACACAGTAGAGTAGAAGAGTGCTCTTTTCTCAAAAGCAGAGTGTGTTTCTTGTAAGGCGAGCTAGCGTTTGTTTCCCAGTCCTAAGTGGAGTTGAATCCCATGCAGTTTCTGGTCCTACGAGTAAGAGTTGTTTTCTGGTAAGAAGAGTCACTATTGTGCTCACATTGCCATACACAGTGCAAATAGCACTGGCGTCTGCTCCCAGCAAGTACAGTGTATTGGACTGAAGAGGATGTACTGTTCTTGTCAGTTTCCTAAGTAGAGTTGAACTAGATATGGCCGTGTGTGTAGGAAGCACAGTTCTTTTATTCTGAGCAAGCTCACAGTTCTGGTCCTATAGGAAACACAGTAGAGTAGAAGAGTGCTCTTTTATCAAAAGCAGAGTGTGTTTCTTGTAAGGTTAGGTAGTGTTTGTTTCCCAGTCCTAAATGGAGTTGAATCCCAATGCAGTTTCTGGTTCTACGAGCAAGAGTTTTTTTCTGGTAAGAAGAGTCACTATTGCGCTCCCATTGTCATACACAGGGCAAATAGCTCTGGTGTCTTTTCCCAGCGTGTACAGTGTATAGGACAGAAGAGGAGTTACTGTTCTTGTCAGTTTCCTAAGCAGAGTTGAACTAGATAAGGCCCGTGTGTGTAGGAAGCACAGTTCTTTTGTTCTGAGCAAGCGCACTGTTCTGGCCCTAAAGGAAACACAGTAGAGTAGAAGAGTGCTCTTTTCTCAAAAGCAGAGTGTGTTTCTTGTAAGGCGAGCTAGCGTTTGTTTACCAGTCCTAAATGGAGTTGAATCACATGCAGTTTCTCGTCCTACAGGCAAGAGTTGTTTTCTGGTGAGAAGAGTCACTATTGAGCTCCCATTGTCATACACAGTGCAAATAGCTCTCGCGTCTGCTCCGAGCAAGTACATTGTATTGGACAGAAGAGGAGCTATTGTTCTTGTCAGTTTCCTAAGCAGAGTTGAACTACATATGGCCCATATGTGTAGGAAGCACAGTTCTTTTGTTCTGAGCAAGCTCACTGTTCTGGTCCTATAGGAAACACAGTAGAGTAGAAGAGTGCTCTTTTCTCAAAAGTAGATTTTGTTTCTGGTAACGCGAGCGAGCCTTTGTTTCCCAGGCCTAAGTGGAGTTCAATCACATGCAGTTTCTGGTCCTACGAGCAAGAGTTGTTTTCTGTTAAGAAGAGTCACTATTGTGCTCCCATTGCCTTACACAGTGCAAATAGCCCTCGCGTCTGCTCCCAGCAAGTACAGTGTATTGGACTGAAGAGGAGATACTGTTCTTGTCAGGTTCCTAAGCAGAGTTGAACTAGATATGGCCCGTGTGTGTAGGAAGTACACTTCTTTTGTTCTAAGCAAGCTCACTTTTCGGGCCCTATAGGAAACACAGTAGAGTAGAAGAGTGCTCTTTTCTCAAAAGCAGAGTGTGTTTCTTGTAAAGTGAGCTAGCGTTTGTTTCCCAGTCCTAAATGGAGGTGAATCACATGCAGTTTCCGGTCCTACGAGCAAGAGTTGTTTTCTGGTAAGAAGAGTCACTATTGTGCTACCTTTGCCATACACAGTGCAAAGAGCACTCGCGTCTGTTCCCAGCAAGTACAGTGTATTGGACAGAAGAGGAGCTACTGTTCTTGTCAGTTTCCTAAGCAGAGTTGAACTAGATATGGCCCGTGTGTGTGAAGCACAGTTCTTTTGTTCTTAGCAAGCTCACTTTTCAGACCACATAGGAAACACAGTAGAGTAGAAGAGTGCTCTTTTCTCAAAAGCAGAGTCTCTTTCTTGTAAGGTGAGCTAGCGTTTGTTTCCCAGTCATAAAGGGTGTTGAATCCCTTGCAGTTTCTGGTCCTACGAGCCAGAGTTGTTTTCTGGTAAGAAGAGTCACTATTGCGCTCCCATTGTCATACACAGGGCAAATAGCACATGCGTCTGTTCCCAGCAAGTACAGTGTATCAGACTGAAGTGGAGCTACTGTTCTTGTCAGTTTCATAAGCAGAGTTGAACTAGATATGACCCGTGTGTGTAGGAAGCACAGTTCTTTTGTTCTGAGCAAGCTCACTGTTCAGAGCTTATATGAAACATAGTAGAGTAGATGAGTGCTCTTTTCTCAAAAGCAGAGTGTGTTTCTTCTAAGGCGAGCTAGCATTTGTTTCCCAGTCCTAAATGGAGTTGAATCCCATGCAGTTTCTGGTCCTACGAGTAAGAGTTGTTTTCTGGTAAGAAGAGTCACTATTGTGCTCCCTTTGTCATACACAGTGCAAATACCACTCACATCTGCTCCCAGCAAGTACAGTGTATTGGACTGAAGAGGAGCTACTGTTCTTGTCAGTTTCCGAAACAGAGTTGAACTAGATATGGCCCGTGTGTGTAGGAAGCACAGTTCTTTTGTTCTGAGCAAACTCTCTGTTCGGAACCCATAGGAAACACAGTAGAGTAGAAGAGTGCTCTTTTCTCAAAAGCAGAGTGTGTTTCTTGTAAGGCAAGCTAGCGTTTGTTTCCCAGTCCTAAATGGAGTTGAATCACATGCAGTTTCTTGTGCTATGAGCAAGAGTTGTTTTCTGGTAAGAAGAGTCACTATTGTGCTCCCATTGTCATACACAGGGCAAATAGCAATGGCATCTGTTCCCAGCAATTACAGTGTATTGGACAGAAGAGGAGCTACTGTTCTTGTCAGTTTCCTAAGCAGAGTTGAACTAAATATGGCCCCTGTGTGTAGGAAGCACAGTTTTTTGTTCTGAGCAAGCTCGCTGTTCTGGCCCTGTAGGAAACACAGTAGAGTAGAGAGTGCTCTTTTCTCAAAAGCAGAGTGTGTTTCTTCTAAGGCGAGCTAGCGTTTGTTTACCAGTCCTAAATGGAGTTGAATCACATGCAGTTTCTCGTCCTACAGGCAAGAGTTGTTTTCTGGTGGGAAGAGTCACTATTGAGCTCCCATTGTCATACACAGTGCAAATAGCTCTCGCGTCTGCTCCGAGCAAGTACATTGTATTGGACAGAAGAGGAGCTAATGTTCTTGTCAGTTTCCTAAGCAGAGTTGAACTAGATATGGCCCGTGTGTGTACGAAGCACAGTTCTTTTGTTCTGAGCAAGCTCACTGTTCAGAACTTATATGAAACACAGTAGAGTAGATGAGTGCTCTTTTCTCAAAAGCAGAGTGTGATTCTTCTAAGGCGAGCTAGCATTTGTTTCCCAGTCCTAAATGGAGTTGAATCACATGCAGTTTCTGGTCCTACAAGCAAGAGTTGTTTTCTGGTAATAAGAGGCACTATTACGCTCCCATTGTCATACACAGCGCAAATAGCACTGTCGTTTGTTCTCAGCATGTACAATGTATTGGACTGAGGACGATCTACTGTTCTTGTCAGTTTCCAAAGCAGAGTTGAACAAGATATATCCCGTGTGTGTAGGAAGGACAGTTCTTTTGTTCTGAGCAAGCTCACTGTTCGGACCCCATAGGAAACACAGTAGAGTAGAAGAGTGCTCTTTTCTCAAAAGCAGAGTGTGTTTCTTGTAAGGCTAGCTAGTGTTTGTTTCCCAGTCAGAAAAGGAGTTGAATCCCACTCAGTTTCTGGTCCTACAAGCAAGAATTGTTTTCTGGTAAGAAGAGTCACTATTGTGCTCCCTTTGCCATACACAGTGCAAATAGCACTCGTGTCTGCTCCCAGCAAGTACAGTGTATTGAACTGAAGAGGAGCTACTATTGTTGTCAGTTTCGTAAGCAGAGTTGAAGTAGATATGGACGGTGTGTGTAGGAAGCACAGTTCTTTTGTTCTGAGCAAGCTCACTGTTCTGGCCCTTTAGGAAACACAGTAGAGTAGAAGAGTGCTCTTTTCTCAAAAGCAGAGTGTGTTTCTTCTAAGGCGAGCTAGCCTTTGTTTCCCAGTCCTAAATGAAGTTGAATCACATGCAGTTTCTTGCCCTATGAGCAAGAGTTTTTTTCTGGTAAGAAGAGTCACTATTGCACTCCCATTGCAATACAGAGTGCAAATAGCACTCACATCTGTTTCCAGCATGTACAGTGTATTGGACTGAAGAGGAGCTACTGTTCTTGTCAGTTTCCTAAGCAGAGTTGAACTAGATATGGCCCGTGTGTGTAGGAAGCACAGTTCTTTTGTTCTGAGCAAGCTCACTGTTCTGGTCCTATAGGAAACACAGTAGAGTAGAAGAATGCTCTTTTCTCAAAAGCAGAGTGTGTTTATTGTAAGGGGAGCTAGCGTTTGTTTCCCAGTCCTAAATGGAATTGAATCACATGCAGGTTCTGGTACTACGAGCAACAGTTGTTTTCTGGTAAGGAAAGTCACTATGGTGTTCCCTTTGCCATACACAGTGCTAATAGCACTCGCGTCTGCTCCCAGCAAGTACAGTGTATTGGACTGAAGAGGAGCTACTGTTCTTGTCAGTTTCTGAAACAGAGTTGAACTAGATATGGCCTATGTGTGTAGGAAGCACAGTTCTTTTGTTCTGAGCAAGCTCACTGTTCGGACCCCATAGGAAACACAGTAGAGTAGAAGAGTGCTCTTTTCTCAAAAGCAGAGTGTGTTTCTTGTAAGGCAAGCTAGCGTTTGTTTCCCAGTCCTAAATGGAGTTCAATTACATGCAGTTTCTGGTCCTACGAACAAGAGTTGTTTTCTGGTAAGAAGAGTCACTATTGTGCTCCCATTGTCACACACAGGGCAAATAGCACGGGCGTCTGTTCCCAGCATGTAAAGTGTATTGGACTGAAGAGGATCTACTCTTCTTGTCAGTTTCCTAAGCAGAGTTGAACTAGATATGGCCCGTGTGTGTAGGAAGCACAGTTCTTTTGTTCTGAGCAAGCTCACTGTTCTGGCCCTATAAGAAACACAATAGATTAGAAGAGTGCTCTTTTCTCAAAAGCAGAGTGTGTTACTTCTAAGGCGAGCTATGGTTTGTTTCCCAGTCCTAAATGGAGTTGAATCACATGCAGTTTCTGGTCCTACTGGCAAGAGTTGTTTTCTCGTGGGAAGAGTCACAATTGAGCTCCCATTTTCATACACAGTGCAAATAGCTCTCGCGTCTGCTCCCTGCAAGTACATTGTATTAGACAGAAGAGGAGGTACTGTTCTTGTCAGTTTCCTATGCAGAGTTGAACTAGATATGGCCCGTGTGTGTAGGAAGCACAGTTCTTTTGTTCTGAGCAAGCTCATTGTTCTGAACCTATAGGAAACACAGTAGAGTAGAGGAGTGCTCTTTTCTCAAAAGCAGAGTGTGTTTCTTGTAAGGCTAGCTAGTGTTTGTTTCCCAGTGAGAAATGAAGTTGAATCCCATGCAGTTTCTGGTCCTACGAGCAAGAGTTGTTTTCTGGTAAGAAGAGTCACTATTGTGCTCCCATTGCCATACACAGTGTAAATATCACTCACGTCTGCTCCTAGGAAGTACAGTGTATTGGACTGAAGAGGAGCTACGGTTCTTGTCAGTTTCCTAAGCAGAGTTGAACTAGATATGGCCCGTGTGTATGAAGCACAGTTCTTTTGTTCTGAGCAAGCTCACAGTTCTGGCCCTTTAGGAAACACAGTAGAGTAGAAGAGTGCTCTTTTCTCAAAAGCAGAGTGTGTTTCTTGTAAGGGGAGCTAGCATTTGTTTCCCTGTCCTAAATGGAATTGAATCACATGCAGTTTCTGGTACTACGAGCAACAGTTGTTTTCTGGTAAGAATGTCACTATTGTGCTCCCATTGTCATACACAGGGCAAATAGCACTGTCGTCTGTTCCCAGCAAGTACAGTGTATTGGACAGAAGAGGAGGTACTGTTCTTGTCAGTTTCCTAAGCAGAGTTGAACTAAATATGGCCCCTGTGTGTAGGAAGCACAGTTTTTTGTTCTGAGCAAGCTCACTGTTCTGGCCCTATAGGAAACACAGTAGAGTAGAAGAGTGCTCTTTTCTCAAAAGCAGAGTGTGATTCTTCTAAGGCGAGCTAGCATTTGTTTCCCAGTCCTAAATGGAGTTGAATCCCATGCAGTTTCTGGTCCTACAACAAGAGTTGTTTTCTGGTAATAAGAGGCACTATTACGCTCCCATTGTCATACACAGCGCAAATAGCACTGTCGTTTGTTCCCAGCATGTACAATGTATTGGACTGAGGACGATCTACTGTTCTTGTCAGTTTCCAAAGCAGAGTTGAACTAGATATGGCCCGTGTGTGTAGGAAGCACAGTTCTTTTGTTCTGAGCAAGCTCACTGTTCGGACCCCATAGGAAACACAGTAGAGTAGAAGAGTGCTCTTTTCTCAAAAGCAGAGTGTGTTTCTTGTAAGGCTAGCTAGTGTTTGTTTCCCAGTCAGAAACGGAGTTGAATCCCACTCAGTTTCTGGTCCTACAAGCAAGAGTTGTTTTCTGGTAAGAAGAGTCACTATTGTGCTCCCTTTGCCATACACAGTGCAAATAGCACTCGTGTTTGCTCCCAGCAAGTACCTTGTATTGAACTGAAGAGGAGCTACTATTGTTGTCAGTTTTCTAAGCAGAGTTGAACTAAATATGGACGGTGTGTGTAGGAAGCACAGTTCTTTTGTTCTGAGCAAGCTCAC
Source organism: Peromyscus eremicus (assembly GCF_949786415.1). Taxonomy (NCBI): domain Eukaryota; kingdom Metazoa; phylum Chordata; class Mammalia; order Rodentia; family Cricetidae; genus Peromyscus; species Peromyscus eremicus. The sequence continues at coordinate 361,266 of NW_026734378.1, read as the reverse complement.
TGTTCTGGCCCTATAGGAAACACAGTAGAGTAGAAGAGTGCTCTTTTCTCAAAAGCAGAGTGTGTTTCTTCTAAGGCGAGCTAGCGTTTGTTTCCCAGACCTAAATGAAGTTGAATCACATGCAGTTTCTTGTCTTATGAGCAAGAGTTTTTTTCTGGTAAAAAGAATCACTATTGTGCTCCCATTGCAATACACAGTGCAAATAGCAATCGCGTCTGTTCCCAGCAAGTACAGTGTTTTGGACTGAAGAGGACCTACTGTTCTTGTCAGTTTCCTAAGCAGATTTGAACTAGATATGACCCGTGTGTGGGAAGGACATTTCTTTTGTTCTGAGCAAGCTCACTGTTCAGACTCCATAGGAAACACAGTAGAGTAGAAGAGTGCTCTTTCCTAAAAGCAGAGTGTGTTTCTTGTAAGGCTAGCTAGTGTTTGTTTTCCAGTCAGAAACGGAGTTGAATCACATGCAGTTTCTGGTCTTACAAGCAAGAGTTGTTTTCTGGTAAGAAGAGTCACTATTGCACTCCCATTGCCATACAGAGTGCAAATAGCACTCGCATCTGTTCCCAGCATGTACAGTGTATTGGACTGAAGAGGAGCTACTGTTCTTGTCAGTTTCCTAAGCAGAGTTGAACTAGATATGGCCCGTGTGTGTAGGAAGCACAGTTCTTTTGTTCTGAGAATGCTCACTGTTCTGGCCCTATAGGATACACAGTAGAGTAGAAGAGTGCTCTTTTCTCAAAAGCAGAGTGTGTTTCTTGTAAGGTGAGCTAGCGTTTGTTTCCCAATCCTAAATGGAATTGAGTCACATGCAGTTTTTGGTACTACGATCAAGAGTTGTTTTCTGGTAAGGAAAGTCACTATTGTGCTACCTTTGCCATACACAGTGCAAATAGCACTCGCGTCTGTTCCCAGCAAGTACAGTGTATTGGACTGAAGAGGAGCTACTGTTCTTGTCAGTTTCCTAAGCAGAGTTGAACTAGATATGTCCCTTTTGTGTAGGAAGCACAGTTCTTTTGTTCTGAGAAAGCTCACTGTTCTGGCCTTATAGGAAACACAGTAGAGTAGAAGAGTGCTCTTTTCTCAAAAGCAGAGTGTGTTTCTTGTAAGGCAAGTTAGTGTTTGTTTCCCAGTCCTAAATGGAGTTGAATCCCATGCAGTTTCTGGTCCTACGAACAATAGTTGTTTTCTGGTATGAAGAGTCACTATTGTGCTCCCATTGTCATACACAGGGCAAATAGCACTGGCGTCTGTTCCCAGCATGTACAGTGTATTAGACTGAAGAGAATCTACTGTTCTTGTCAGTTTCCTAAGCAGAGTTGAACTAGATATGGCCCGTGTGTGTAGGAAGCACAGTTCTTTTGTTCTGAGCAAGCTCAAAGTTCTGGCCCTATAGGAAACACAGTAGAGTAGAAGAGTGCTCTTTTCTCAAAAGCAGAGTGTGTTTCTTGTAAGGCTAGCTAGTGTTTGTTTCCCAGTCAGAAACGGAGTTGAATCCCACTCAGTTTCTGGTCCTACAAGCAAGAGTTGTTTTCTGGTAAGAAGAGTCACTATTGTGCTCCCTTTGCCATACACAGTGCAAATTGCACTCGTGTCTGCTCCCAGCAAGTACCGTGTATTGAACTGAAGAGGAGCTACTATTGTTGTCAGTTTCCTAAGCAGAGCTGAACTAAATATGGACGGTGTGTGTAGGAAGCACAGTTCTTTTGTTCTGAGCAAGCTCACTGTTCTGGCCCTTTAGGAAACACAGTAGAGTAGAAGAGTGCTCTTTTCTCAAAGGCAGAGTGTGTTTCTTCTAAGGCCAGCTAGCGTTTGTTTCCCAGTCCTAAATGAAGTTGAATCACATGCAGTTTTTTGTCCTATGAGCAAGAGTTTTTTTCTGGTAAAAAGAGACACTATTGTGCTCCCATTGCAATACACAGTGCAAATAGCAATCGCGTCTGTTCCCAGCAAGTACAGTGTTTTGGACTGAAGAGGACCTACTGTTCTTGTCAGTTTCCTAAGCAGAGTTGAACTAGATATGACCCGTGTGTGTAGGAAGGACATTTCTTTTGTTCTGAGCAAGCTCACTGTTCAGACTCCATAGGAAACACAGTAGAGTAGAAGAGTGCTCTTTCCTAAAAGCAGAGTGTGTTTCTTGTAAGGCTAGCTAGTGTTTGTTTTCCAGTCAGAAACGGAGTTGAATTCCATGCAGTTTCTGGTCTTACAAGGAAGAGTTTTTTTCTACTAAGAAGAGTCACTATGCAGCTCCCATTGTCATACACAGTGCAAATAGCACTCCCGTTTGCTCCCAGCAAGTACAGTGTATTGAACTGAAGAGGAGCAACTGTTCTTGTCAGTTTCCTAAGCAGAGTTGAACTAGATATGGCCCGTGTGTGTAGGAAGCACAGTTCTTTTGTTCTGAGCAAGCTCACTGTTCAGACCCCTTAGGAAATATAGTAGAGTAGAAGAGTGCTCCTTTCTCAAAAGCAGAGTGTGTTTCTTGTAAGGCAAGCTAGCGTTTGTTTCCCAGTCCTAAATGGAGTTGAATCACATGCAGTTTCTGGTCCTACGAGCAAGAGTTGTTTTCTGGTAAGAACAGTCACTATTGCTCTCCCATTGCCATACACAGTGCAAATAGCAATCACGTCTGTTCCCAGCAAGTACAGTGTATTGGACTGAAGAGGAGCTACTGTTCTTGTCAGTTTCCTAAGCAGAGTTGAACTACATATGTCCCTTTTGTGTAGGAAGCACAGTTCTTTTGTTCTGAGCAAGCTCACTGTTCTGGCCTTATAGGAAACACAGTAGAGTAGAAGAGTGCTCTTTTCTCAAAAGCAGAGTGTGTTTCTTGTAAGGCAAGTTAGTGTTTGTTTCCCAGTCCTAAATGGAGTTGAATCCCATGCAGTTTCTGGTCCTACGAACAATAGTTGTTTTCTGGTATGAAGAGTCACTATTGTGCTCCCATTGTCATACACAGGGCAAATAGCACTGGTGTCTGTTCCCAGCATGTACAGTGTATTAGACTGAAGAGAATCTACTGTTCTTGTCAGTTTCCTAAGCAGAGTTGAACTAGATATGCCCCGTGTTTGTAGGAAGCACAGTTCTTTTGTTCTGAGCAAGCTCACTGTTCTGGCCCTATAGGAAACACAGTAGAGTAGAAGAGTGCTCTTTTCTCAAAAGCAGAGTGTGTTTCTTGTAAGGCGAGCTAGCATTTGTTTCCCAGTCCTAAATGGTGTTGAATCTCAGGCAGTTTCTGGTCCTATTAGCAAGAGTTGTTTTTTGGTAAGAAGAGTCACCATTTCGCTCCCTTTGCCATACACAGTGCAAACAGCTCTGGCGTCTGTTCCCAGCAAGTACTGTGTATTGGACAGAGGAGGAGCTACTGTTCTTGTCAGTTTCCTAAGCAGAGTTGGACTAGATATGGCCCGTGTGTGTAGGAAGCACAGTTCTTTTGTTCTGAGAAAGCTCACTGTTCGGACCCCATAGGAAACACAGTAGAGTAGAAGAGTGTTCTTTTCTCAAAGGCAGAGTGTGTTTCTTTTAAGGCTAGCTAGTGTTTGTTTTCCAGTCAGAAACGGAGTTGAATCCCATGCAGTTTCTGGTCCTACGAGCAAGAGTTGTTTTCTGGTAAGAAGAGTCACTATTGCACTCCCATTGCCACACACAGTGCAAATAGCACTCGCGTATGTTCCCAGCAAGTACAGTGTATTGGAAAGAAGAGGATATACTGTTCTTGTCAGTCTTTTAAGCAGAGTTGAACTAGATATGACCCGTGTGTGTAGGAAGCACAGTTCTTTTTTTCTGAGCAAGCTCACGGTTCCGAGCCCATAGGAAACACAGTAGAGTAGAAGAGTGCTCTTTTCTCAAAAGCAGAGTCTTTCTTGTAAGGCGAGCTAGCGTTTATTTCCCAGTCCTAAATGGAGTTGAATCACATGCAGTTTCTGGTCCTATGAGCAAGAGTTGTTTTTCTTGTAAGAAGAGTCACTATTATGCTCCCATTGTCATACACAGCGCAAATAGCACTGTTGTCTGTTCCCAGCATGTACAGTGTATTGGACTGAAGAGGATCTTCTGTTCTTGTCAGTTTCCAAAGCAGAGTTGAACTAGATATGACCGTGTGTGTAGGAAGCACAGTTCTTTTGTTCTGAGCAAGCTCACTGTTCTGGCCCTTTAGGAAACACAGTAGAGTAGAAGAGTGCTCTTTTCTCAAAGGCAGAGTGTGTTTCTTCTAAGGCCAGCTAGCGTTTGTTTCCCAGTCCTAAATGAAGTTGAATCACATGCAGTTTTTTGTCCTATGAGCAAGAGTTTTTTTCTGGTAAAAAGAGACACTATTGTGCTCCCATTGCAATACACAGTGCAAATAGCAATCGCGTCTGTTCCCAGCAAGTACAGTGTTTTGGACTGAAGAGGACCTACTGTTCTTGTCAGTTTCCTAAGCAGAGTTGAACTAGATATGACCCGTGTGTGTAGGAAGGACATTTCTTTTGTTCTGAGCAAGCTCACTGTTCAGACTCCATAGGAAACACAGTAGAGTAGAAGAGTGCTCTTTCCTAAAAGCAGAGTGTGTTTCTTGTAAGGCTAGCTAGTGTTTGTTTTCCAGTCAGAAACGGAGTTGAATTCCATGCAGTTTCTGGTCTTACAAGGAAGAGTTTTTTTCTACTAAGAAGAGTCACTATGCAGCTCCCATTGTCATACACAGTGCAAATAGCACTCCCGTTTGCTCCCAGCAAGTACAGTGTATTGAACTGAAGAGGAGCAACTGTTCTTGTCAGTTTCCTAAGCAGAGTTGAACTAGATATGGCCCGTGTGTGTAGGAAGCACAGTTCTTTTGTTCTGAGCAAGCTCACTGTTCAGACCCCTTAGGAAATATAGTAGAGTAGAAGAGTGCTCCTTTCTCAAAAGCAGAGTGTGTTTCTTGTAAGGCAAGCTAGCGTTTGTTTCCCAGTCCTAAATGGAGTTGAATCACATGCAGTTTCTGGTCCTACGAGCAAGAGTTGTTTTCTGGTAAGAACAGTCACTATTGCGCTCCCATTGCCATACACAGTGCAAATAGCAATCACGTCTGTTCCCAGCAAGTACAGTGTATTGGACTGAAGAGGAGCTACTGTTCTTGTCAGTTTCCTAAGCAGAGTTGAACTACATATGTCCCTTTTGTGTAGGAAGCACAGTTCTTTTGTTCTGAGCAAGCTCACTGTTCTGGCCTTATAGGAAACACAGTAGAGTAGAAGAGTGCTCTTTTCTCAAAAGCAGAGTGTGTTTCTTGTAAGGCAAGTTAGTGTTTGTTTCCCAGTCCTAAATGGAGTTGAATCCCATGCAGTTTCTGGTCCTACGAACAATAGTTGTTTTCTGGTATGAAGAGTCACTATTGTGCTCCCATTGTCATACACAGGGCAAATAGCACTGGCGTCTGTTCCCAGCATGTACAGTGTATTAGACTGAAGAGAATCTACTGTTCTTGTCAGTTTCCTAAGCAGAGTTGAACTAGATATGCCCCGTGTTTGTAGGAAGCACAGTTCTTTTGTTCTGAGCAAGCTCACTGTTCTGGCCCTATAGGAAACACAGTAGAGTAGAAGAGTGCTCTTTTCTCAAAAGCAGAGTGTGTTTCTTGTAAGGCGAGCTAGCATTTGTTTCCCAGTCCTAAATGGTGTTGAATCTCAGGCAGTTTCTGGTCCTATTAGCAAGAGTTGTTTTTTGGTAAGAAGAGTCACCATTTCGCTCCCTTTGCCATACACAGTGCAAACAGCTCTGGCGTCTGTTCCCAGCAAGTACTGTGTATTGGACAGAGGAGGAGCTACTGTTCTTGTCAGTTTCCTAAGCAGAGTTGGACTAGATATGGCCCGTGTGTGTAGGAAGCACAGTTCTTTTGTTCTGAGAAAGCTCACTGTTCGGACCCCATAGGAAACACAGTAGAGTAGAAGAGTGTTCTTTTCTCAAAGGCAGAGTGTGTTTCTTTTAAGGCTAGCTAGTGTTTGTTTTCCAGTCAGAAACGGAGTTGAATCCCATGCAGTTTCTGGTCCTACGAGCAAGAGTTGTTTTCTGGTAAGAAGAGTCACTATTGCACTCCCATTGCCACACACAGTGCAAATAGCACTCGCGTATGTTCCCAGCAAGTACAGTGTATTGGAAAGAAGAGGATATACTGTTCTTGTCAGTCTTTTAAGCAGAGTTGAACTAGATATGACCCGTGTGTGTAGGAAGCACAGTTCTTTTTTTCTGAGCAAGCTCACGGTTCCGAGCCCATAGGAAACACAGTAGAGTAGAAGAGTGCTCTTTTCTCAAAAGCAGAGTCTTTCTTGTAAGGCGAGCTAGCGTTTATTTCCCAGTCCTAAATGGAGTTGAATCACATGCAGTTTCTGGTCCTATGAGCAAGAGTTGTTTTTCTTGTAAGAAGAGTCACTATTATGCTCCCATTGTCATACACAGCGCAAATAGCACTGTTGTCTGTTCCCAGCATGTACAGTGTATTGGACTGAAGAGGATCTTCTGTTCTTGTCAGTTTCCAAAGCAGAGTTGAACTAGATATGACCGTGTGTGTAGGAAGCACAGTTCTTTTGTTCTGAGCAAGCTCACTGTTCTGGCCCTTTAGGAAACACAGTAGAGTAGAAGAGTGCTCTTTTCTCAAAGGCAGAGTGTGTTTCTTCTAAGGCCAGCTAGCGTTTGTTTCCCAGTCCTAAATGAAGTTGAATCACATGCAGTTTTTTGTCCTATGAGCAAGAGTTTTTTTCTGGTAAAAAGAGACACTATTGTGCTCCCATTGCAATACACAGTGCAAATAGCAATCGCGTCTGTTCCCAGCAAGTACAGTGTTTTGGACTGAAGAGGACCTACTGTTCTTGTCAGTTTCCTAAGCAGAGTTGAACTAGATATGACCCGTGTGTGTAGGAAGGACATTTCTTTTGTTCTGAGCAAGCTCACTGTTCAGACTCCATAGGAAACACAGTAGAGTAGAAGAGTGCTCTTTCCTAAAAGCAGAGTGTGTTTCTTGTAAGGCTAGCTAGTGTTTGTTTTCCAGTCAGAAACGGAGTTGAATTCCATGCAGTTTCTGGTCTTACAAGGAAGAGTTTTTTTCTACTAAGAAGAGTCACTATGCAGCTCCCATTGTCATACACAGTGCAAATAGCACTCCCGTTTGCTCCCAGCAAGTACAGTGTATTGAACTGAAGAGGAGCAACTGTTCTTGTCAGTTTCCTAAGCAGAGTTGAACTAGATATGGCCCGTGTGTGTAGGAAGCACAGTTCTTTTGTTCTGAGCAAGCTCACTGTTCAGACCCCTTAGGAAATATAGTAGAGTAGAAGAGTGCTCCTTTCTCAAAAGCAGAGTGTGTTTCTTGTAAGGCAAGCTAGCGTTTGTTTCCCAGTCCTAAATGGAGTTGAATCACATGCAGTTTCTGGTCCTACGAGCAAGAGTTGTTTTCTGGTAAGAACAGTCACTATTGCGCTCCCATTGCCATACACAGTGCAAATAGCAATCACGTCTGTTCCCAGCAAGTACAGTGTATTGGACTGAAGAGGAGCTACTGTTCTTGTCAGTTTCCTAAGCAGAGTTGAACTACATATGTCCCTTTTGTGTAGGAAGCACAGTTCTTTTGTTCTGAGCAAGCTCACTGTTCTGGCCTTATAGGAAACACAGTAGAGTAGAAGAGTGCTCTTTTCTCAAAAGCAGAGTGTGTTTCTTGTAAGGCAAGTTAGTGTTTGTTTCCCAGTCCTAAATGGAGTTGAATCCCATGCAGTTTCTGGTCCTACGAACAATAGTTGTTTTCTGGTATGAAGAGTCACTATTGTGCTCCCATTGTCATACACAGGGCAAATAGCACTGGCGTCTGTTCCCAGCATGTACAGTGTATTAGACTGAAGAGAATCTACTGTTCTTGTCAGTTTCCTAAGCAGAGTTGAACTAGATATGCCCCGTGTTTGTAGGAAGCACAGTTCTTTTGTTCTGAGCAAGCTCACTGTTCTGGCCCTATAGGAAACACAGTAGAGTAGAAGAGTGCTCTTTTCTCAAAAGCAGAGTGTGTTTCTTGTAAGGCGAGCTAGCATTTGTTTCCCAGTCCTAAATGGTGTTGAATCTCAGGCAGTTTCTGGTCCTATTAGCAAGAGTTGTTTTTTGGTAAGAAGAGTCACCATTTCGCTCCCTTTGCCATACACAGTGCAAACAGCTCTGGCGTCTGTTCCCAGCAAGTACTGTGTATTGGACAGAGGAGGAGCTACTGTTCTTGTCAGTTTCCTAAGCAGAGTTGGACTAGATATGGCCCGTGTGTGTAGGAAGCACAGTTCTTTTGTTCTGAGAAAGCTCACTGTTCGGACCCCATAGGAAACACAGTAGAGTAGAAGAGTGTTCTTTTCTCAAAGGCAGAGTGTGTTTCTTTTAAGGCTAGCTAGTGTTTGTTTTCCAGTCAGAAACGGAGTTGAATCCCATGCAGTTTCTGGTCCTACGAGCAAGAGTTGTTTTCTGGTAAGAAGAGTCACTATTGCACTCCCATTGCCACACACAGTGCAAATAGCACTCGCGTATGTTCCCAGCAAGTACAGTGTATTGGAAAGAAGAGGATATACTGTTCTTGTCAGTCTTTTAAGCAGAGTTGAACTAGATATGACCCGTGTGTGTAGGAAGCACAGTTCTTTTTTTCTGAGCAAGCTCACGGTTCCGAGCCCATAGGAAACACAGTAGAGTAGAAGAGTGCTCTTTTCTCAAAAGCAGAGTCTTTCTTGTAAGGCGAGCTAGCGTTTATTTCCCAGTCCTAAATGGAGTTGAATCACATGCAGTTTCTGGTCCTATGAGCAAGAGTTGTTTTTCTTGTAAGAAGAGTCACTATTATGCTCCCATTGTCATACACAGCGCAAATAGCACTGTTGTCTGTTCCCAGCATGTACAGTGTATTGGACTGAAGAGGATCTTCTGTTCTTGTCAGTTTCCAAAGCAGAGTTGAACTAGATATGACCGTGTGTGTAGGAAGCACAGTTCTTTTGTTCTGAGCAAGCTCACTGTTCTGGCCCTTTAGGAAACACAGTAGAGTAGAAGAGTGCTCTTTTCTCAAAGGCAGAGTGTGTTTCTTCTAAGGCCAGCTAGCGTTTGTTTCCCAGTCCTAAATGAAGTTGAATCACATGCAGTTTTTTGTCCTATGAGCAAGAGTTTTTTTCTGGTAAAAAGAGACACTATTGTGCTCCCATTGCAATACACAGTGCAAATAGCAATCGCGTCTGTTCCCAGCAAGTACAGTGTTTTGGACTGAAGAGGACCTACTGTTCTTGTCAGTTTCCTAAGCAGAGTTGAACTAGATATGACCCGTGTGTGTAGGAAGGACATTTCTTTTGTTCTGAGCAAGCTCACTGTTCAGACTCCATAGGAAACACAGTAGAGTAGAAGAGTGCTCTTTCCTAAAAGCAGAGTGTGTTTCTTGTAAGGCTAGCTAGTGTTTGTTTTCCAGTCAGAAACGGAGTTGAATTCCATGCAGTTTCTGGTCTTACAAGGAAGAGTTTTTTTCTACTAAGAAGAGTCACTATGCAGCTCCCATTGTCATACACAGTGCAAATAGCACTCCCGTTTGCTCCCAGCAAGTACAGTGTATTGAACTGAAGAGGAGCAACTGTTCTTGTCAGTTTCCTAAGCAGAGTTGAACTAGATATGGCCCGTGTGTGTAGGAAGCACAGTTCTTTTGTTCTGAGCAAGCTCACTGTTCAGACCCCTTAGGAAATATAGTAGAGTAGAAGAGTGCTCCTTTCTCAAAAGCAGAGTGTGTTTCTTGTAAGGCAAGCTAGCGTTTGTTTCCCAGTCCTAAATGGAGTTGAATCACATGCAGTTTCTGGTCCTACGAGCAAGAGTTGTTTTCTGGTAAGAACAGTCACTATTGCGCTCCCATTGCCATACACAGTGCAAATAGCAATCACGTCTGTTCCCAGCAAGTACAGTGTATTGGACTGAAGAGGAGCTACTGTTCTTGTCAGTTTCCTAAGCAGAGTTGAACTACATATGTCCCTTTTGTGTAGGAAGCACAGTTCTTTTGTTCTGAGCAAGCTCACTGTTCTGGCCTTATAGGAAACACAGTAGAGTAGAAGAGTGCTCTTTTCTCAAAAGCAGAGTGTGTTTCTTGTAAGGCAAGTTAGTGTTTGTTTCCCAGTCCTAAATGGAGTTGAATCCCATGCAGTTTCTGGTCCTACGAACAATAGTTGTTTTCTGGTATGAAGAGTCACTATTGTGCTCCCATTGTCATACACAGGGCAAATAGCACTGGCGTCTGTTCCCAGCATGTACAGTGTATTAGACTGAAGAGAATCTACTGTTCTTGTCAGTTTCCTAAGCAGAGTTGAACTAGATATGCCCCGTGTTTGTAGGAAGCACAGTTCTTTTGTTCTGAGCAAGCTCACTGTTCTGGCCCTATAGGAAACACAGTAGAGTAGAAGAGTGCTCTTTTCTCAAAAGCAGAGTGTGTTTCTTGTAAGGCGAGCTAGCATTTGTTTCCCAGTCCTAAATGGTGTTGAATCTCAGGCAGTTTCTGGTCCTATTAGCAAGAGTTGTTTTTTGGTAAGAAGAGTCACCATTTCGCTCCCTTTGCCATACACAGTGCAAACAGCTCTGGCGTCTGTTCCCAGCAAGTACTGTGTATTGGACAGAGGAGGAGCTACTGTTCTTGTCAGTTTCCTAAGCAGAGTTGGACTAGATATGGCCCGTGTGTGTAGGAAGCACAGTTCTTTTGTTCTGAGAAAGCTCACTGTTCGGACCCCATAGGAAACACAGTAGAGTAGAAGAGTGTTCTTTTCTCAAAGGCAGAGTGTGTTTCTTTTAAGGCTAGCTAGTGTTTGTTTTCCAGTCAGAAACGGAGTTGAATCCCATGCAGTTTCTGGTCCTACGAGCAAGAGTTGTTTTCTGGTAAGAAGAGTCACTATTGCACTCCCATTGCCACACACAGTGCAAATAGCACTCGCGTATGTTCCCAGCAAGTACAGTGTATTGGAAAGAAGAGGATATACTGTTCTTGTCAGTCTTTTAAGCAGAGTTGAACTAGATATGACCCGTGTGTGTAGGAAGCACAGTTCTTTTTTTCTGAGCAAGCTCACGGTTCCGAGCCCATAGGAAACACAGTAGAGTAGAAGAGTGCTCTTTTCTCAAAAGCAGAGTCTTTCTTGTAAGGCGAGCTAGCGTTTATTTCCCAGTCCTAAATGGAGTTGAATCACATGCAGTTTCTGGTCCTATGAGCAAGAGTTGTTTTTCTTGTAAGAAGAGTCACTATTATGCTCCCATTGTCATACACAGCGCAAATAGCACTGTTGTCTGTTCCCAGCATGTACAGTGTATTGGACTGAAGAGGATCTTCTGTTCTTGTCAGTTTCCAAAGCAGAGTTGAACTAGATATGACCGTGTGTGTAGGAAGCACAGTTCTTTTGTTCTGAGCAAGCTCACTGTTCTGGCCCTTTAGGAAACACAGTAGAGTAGAAGAGTGCTCTTTTCTCAAAGGCAGAGTGTGTTTCTTCTAAGGCCAGCTAGCGTTTGTTTCCCAGTCCTAAATAAAGTTGAATCACATGCAGTTTTTTGTCCTATGAGCAAGAGTTTTTTTCTGGTAAAAAGAGACACTATTGTGCTCCCATTGCAATACACAGTGCAAATAGCAATCGCGTCTGTTCCCAGCAAGTACAGTGTTTTGGACTGAAGAGGACCTACTGTTCTTGTCAGTTTCCTAAGCAGAGTTGAACTAGATATGACCCGTGTGTGTAGGAAGGACATTTCTTTTGTTCTGAGCAAGCTCACTGTTCAGACTCCATAGGAAACACAGTAGAGTAGAAGAGTGCTCTTTCCTAAAAGCAGAGTGTGTTTCTTGTAAGGCTAGCTAGTGTTTGTTTTCCAGTCAGAAACGGAGTTGAATTCCATGCAGTTTCTGGTCTTACAAGGAAGAGTTTTTTTCTACTAAGAAGAGTCACTATGCAGCTCCCATTGTCATACACAGTGCAAATAGCACTCCCGTTTGCTCCCAGCAAGTACAGTGTATTGAACTGAAGAGGAGCAACTGTTCTTGTCAGTTTCCTAAGCAGAGTTGAACTAGATATGGCCCGTGTGTGTAGGAAGCACAGTTCTTTTGTTCTGAGCAAGCTCACTGTTCAGACCCCTTAGGAAATATAGTAGAGTAGAAGAGTGCTCCTTTCTCAAAAGCAGAGTGTGTTTCTTGTAAGGCAAGCTAGCGTTTGTTTCCCAGTCCTAAATGGAGTTGAATCACATGCAGTTTCTGGTCCTACGAGCAAGAGTTGTTTTCTGGTAAGAACAGTCACTATTGCGCTCCCATTGCCATACACAGTGCAAATAGCAATCACGTCTGTTCCCAGCAAGTACAGTGTATTGGACTGAAGAGGAGCTACTGTTCTTGTCAGTTTCCTAAGCAGAGTTGAACTACATATGTCCCTTTTGTGTAGGAAGCACAGTTCTTTTGTTCTGAGCAAGCTCACTGTTCTGGCCTTATAGGAAACACAGTAGAGTAGAAGAGTGCTCTTTTCTCAAAAGCAGAGTGTGTTTCTTGTAAGGCAAGTTAGTGTTTGTTTCCCAGTCCTAAATGGAGTTGAATCCCATGCAGTTTCTGGTCCTACGAACAATAGTTGTTTTCTGGTATGAAGAGTCACTATTGTGCTCCCATTGTCATACACAGGGCAAATAGCACTGGCGTCTGTTCCCAGCATGTACAGTGTATTAGACTGAAGAGAATCTACTGTTCTTGTCAGTTTCCTAAGCAGAGTTGAACTAGATATGCCCCGTGTTTGTAGGAAGCACAGTTCTTTTGTTCTGAGCAAGCTCACTGTTCTGGCCCTATAGGAAACACAGTAGAGTAGAAGAGTGCTCTTTTCTCAAAAGCAGAGTGTGTTTCTTGTAAGGCGAGCTAGCATTTGTTTCCCAGTCCTAAATGGTGTTGAATCTCAGGCAGTTTCTGGTCCTATTAGCAAGAGTTGTTTTTTGGTAAGAAGAGTCACCATTTCGCTCCCTTTGCCATACACAGTGCAAACAGCTCTGGCGTCTGTTCCCAGCAAGTACTGTGTATTGGACAGAGGAGGAGCTACTGTTCTTGTCAGTTTCCTAAGCAGAGTTGGACTAGATATGGCCCGTGTGTGTAGGAAGCACAGTTCTTTTGTTCTGAGAAAGCTCACTGTTCGGACCCCATAGGAAACACAGTAGAGTAGAAGAGTGTTCTTTTCTCAAAGGCAGAGTGTGTTTCTTTTAAGGCTAGCTAGTGTTTGTTTTCCAGTCAGAAACGGAGTTGAATCCCATGCAGTTTCTGGTCCTACGAGCAAGAGTTGTTTTCTGGTAAGAAGAGTCACTATTGCACTCCCATTGCCACACACAGTGCAAATAGCACTCGCGTATGTTCCCAGCAAGTACAGTGTATTGGAAAGAAGAGGATATACTGTTCTTGTCAGTCTTTTAAGCAGAGTTGAACTAGATATGACCCGTGTGTGTAGGAAGCACAGTTCTTTTTTTCTGAGCAAGCTCACGGTTCCGAGCCCATAGGAAACACAGTAGAGTAGAAGAGTGCTCTTTTCTCAAAAGCAGAGTCTTTCTTGTAAGGTGAGCTAGCGTTTATTTCCCAGTCCTAAATGGAGTTGAATCACATGCAGTTTCTGGTCCTATGAGCAAGAGTTGTTTTTCTTGTAAGAAGAGTCACTATTATGCTCCCATTGTCATACACAGCGCAAATAGCACTGTTGTCTGTTCCCAGCATGTACAGTGTATTGGACTGAAGAGGATCTTCTGTTCTTGTCAGTTTCCAAAGCAGAGTTGAACTAGATATGACCGTGTGTGTAGGAAGCACAGTTCTTTTGTTCTGAGCAAGCTCACACTTCTGGCCCTAAAGGAAACACAGTAGAGTAGAAGAGTGCTCTTTTCTCAAAAGCAGAGTGTGTTTCTTGTAAGGCGAGCTAGCGTTTGTTTCCCAGTCCTAAATGCAGTTGAATCCCATGCAGTTTCTGGTCCTACGAGCAAGAGTTGTTTTCTGGTAAGAAGAGTCACTATTGTGCTCCCATTGTCATACACAGGGCAAATAGCACTGGCATCTGTTCCCAGCATGTACAGTGTGTTGGACTGAAGAGGATCTACTGTTCTTGTCAGTTTCCTAAACAGAGTTGAACTAGATATGGCCCATGTGTGTAGGAAGCACAGTTCTTTTGTTCTGAGCAAGCTCACTGTTTTGGCCCTATAGGAAACACAGTAGAGTAGAAGAGTTCTCTTTTCTCAAAATCAGAGTGTGTTTCTTGTAAGGCAGGCTAGCGTTTGTTTCCCAGTCCTAAATGGTGTTGAATCACATGCAGTTTCTGCTCCTACAAGCAAGAGTTGTTTTCTGTTAAAAAGAGTCACTATTGTGCTCCCATTGCCATTCACAGTGCAAATAGCACTCGTGTCTGTTCCCATCAAGTACAGTGTAACGGACAGAATAGGTGATACTGTTCTTGTCAGTTTCCTAACCAGAGTTGAACTAGATATGGCCCGTGTGTGTAGGAAGCACAGTTCTTTTGTTCTGAGCAAGCTCACTGTTCGGACCCTTTAGGAAACACAGTAGAGTAGAAGAGTGCTTTTTTCTCAAAAGCAGAGTGTGTTTCTTGTAAGGCGAGCTAGCGTTTGTTTCCTAGTCCTAAATGGAGTTGAATCACATGCAGTTTCTGGTCCTACGAGAAAGAGTTGTTTTCTGGTAAAAAGAGTCACTATTGTGCTTCCATTGCCATACACGGTGCAAATAGCATTCGCGTCTGTTCCCAGCAAGTACAGTGTATTGTACAGTAGAGGAGCTACTGTTCTTGTCAGTTTCCAAAGCAGAGTTGAACTAGATATGGCCCGTGTGTGTAGGAAGCACAGTTGTATTGTTCTGAGCAAGCTCGCTGTTCTGGCGCTATAGGAAACACAGTAGAGTAGAAGAGTGCTCTTTTCTCAAAAGCAGAGTGTGTTTCTTCTAAGGCTAGCTAGTGTTTGTTTCCCAGTCAGAAACGAAGTTGATTCCCATGCAGTTTCTGGTCTTACGAGCAAGAGTTGTTTTCTGGTAAGAAGAGTCACTATTGAGCACCAATGTCATATACAGTGCAAATAGCTCTCGCGTCTGCTCCCAGCAAGTACAGTGTATTGGACTGAAGAGGAGCTACTATTCCTGTCAGTTTCCTGAGCAGAGTTGAACTACATATGGCCCGTGTGCGTAGGAAGCACAGTTCTTTTGTTCTGAGCAAGCTCACTGTTCAGACCCCATAGGAAACACAGTAGAGTAGAAGAGTACTCTTTTCTCAAAAGCAGAGTGTATTTCTTGTAAGGCGATCTAGTGTTTGTTTCCCAGTCCTTAATGGAGTTGAATCACATGCAGTTTTTGGTCCTACGAGCAAGAGTTGTTTTCTGGTATGGAAAGTCACTATTGTGCTCCCTTAGCCACATACAGTGCAAATAGTACTCTCGTCTGCTCCCATCAAGTACAGTGTATTGGACTGAAGAGGAGCTATTGTTCTTGTCAGTTTCCTAAGCAGAGTTGAACTAGATATGACCCGTGTGTATAGTAAGCACAGTTCTTTTTTTCTGAGCAAGCTCACTGTTCGGAACCCATAGGAAACACAGTAGAGTAGAAGAGTGCTCTTTTCTCAAAATCAGAGTGTGTTTCTTGTAAGGCGAGCTAGCGTTTGTTTCCCAGTCATAAATGGAGTTGAATCCCATGCAGTTTCTGGTCCTACGAGCAAGAGTTGTTTTCTGGTAAGAAGAGTCACTACTACGCTCCCATTGTCATACACAGGGCAAATAGCACTGGCGTCTGTTCCCAGCATGTACAGTGTATTGGACTGAAGAGGATCTACTGTTCTTGTCAGTTTCCTAAGCAGAGTTGAACTAGATATGGCCCGTGTGTGTAGGAAGCACAGTTCTTTTGTTCTGAGCAAGCTCACTGTTCGGACCCCATAGGAAACACAGTAGAGTAGGCGCGTGCTCTTTTCTCAAAAGCAGAGTGTGTTTCTTATAAGGCTAGCTAGTGTTTGTTTCCAAGTCAGAAACAGAGTTGGATAACACGCAGTTTCTGTTCCTACGAGCAAGAGTTGTTTTCTGGTAAGAAGAGTCACTATTGGGCTCCCATTGCCACACACAGTGCAAATAGCACGGGGGTCTGCTCCCAGCAAGTACAGTGTATTGGACTGAAGAGGAGCTACTGTTCTTCTCAGTTTCCTAAGCAGAGTTGAACTAGATATGGCCCGTTTGTGTAGGAACCACAGTTCTTTTGTTCTGAGCAAGCTCAGTCTTCTGGACCTATAGGAAACACAGTAGAGTAGAAGAGTGCTCTTTTCTCAAAAGCAGAGTGTGTTTCTTGTAAGGCGAGCTAGCGTTTGTTTGCCAGTCCTAAATGGAGTTGAATCCCATGCAGTTTCTGGTCCTACGAGCAAGAGTTGTTTTCTGGTAAGAAGAGTCACTATTGCGCTGCCATTGCCATACACAGGACAAATAGCACTGTTGTCTGTTCCCAGGAGTACAGTGTATTGGACTGAAGAGGATCCACTGTTCTTGTCAGGTTCCTAAGCAGAATTGAACTAGGTGTGACGGTGTGTGTAGGAAGCACGTTTTTTTTTGTTCTGAGCAAGCTCACAGTTCGGACCTCATAGGAAACACAGTAGAGTATAAGAGTGCTCTATTCTCAAAAGCAGAGTGTGTTTCTTGTAAGGCGAGCTAGAGTTCGTTTCCTAGTCCTAAATGGAGTTCAATCAAAGGCAGTTTCCGGTCCTATGAGCAAGAGTTTTTTTCTGTTAAAAAGAGTCACTATTGTGCTTCCATTGCCATACACAGTGCAAATAGCATTCGCGTCTGTTCCCAGCAAGTACAGTGTATTGTACAGTAGAGGAGATACTGTTCTTGTCAGTTTCCAAAGCAGAGTTGAACTAGATATGGCCCGTGTGTGTAGGAAGCACAGTTCTATTGTTCTGAGCAAGCTCGCTGTTCTGGCCCTATAGGAAACACAGTAGAGTAGAAGAGTGCTCTTTTCTCAAAAGCAGAGTGTGTTTCTTGTAAGGCTAGCTAGTGTTTGTTTCCCAGTCAGAAACGAAGTTGAATCCCATGCAGTTTCTGGTCCTATGAGCAAGAGTTGTTTTCTGGTAAGAAGAGTCACTATTGAGCTCCCAATGTCATATACAGTGCAAATAGCTCTCGCGTCTGCTCCCAGCAAGTACAGTGTATTGGACTGAAGAGGAGCTACTATTCCTGTCAGTTTCCTGAGCAGAGTTGAACTACATATGGCCCGTGTGTGTAGGAAGCACAGTTCTTTTGTTCTGAGCAAGCTCACTGTTCAGACCCCATAGGAAACACAGTAGAGTAGAAGAGTACTCTTTTCTCAAAAGCAGAGTGTATTTCTTGTAAGGCGAGCTAGTGTTTGTTTCCCAGTCCAAAATGGAGTTGAATCACATGCAGTTTTTGGTCCTACGAGCAAGAGTTGTTTTCTGGTAAGGAAAGTCACTATTGTGCTCCCTTAGTCATACACAGTGCAAATAGCACTCTCATCTGCTCCCATCAAGTACAGTGTATTGGAACGAAGGGGAGCTACTGTTCTTGTCAGTTTCCTAAGCAGAGTTGAACTAGATATGACCCGTTTGTATAGTAAGCACAGTTCTTTTTTTCTGAGCAAGCTCACTGTTCTGGCCCCATAGGAAACACAGTAGAGTAGAAGAGTGCTCTTTTCTCAAAATCAGAGGGTGTTTCTTGTAAGGCGAGCTAGCGTTTGTTTCCCAGTCATAAATGGAGTTGAATCCCATGCAGTTTCTGGTCCTACGAGCAAGAGTTGTTTTCTGGTAAGAAGAGTCACTATTACGCTCCCATTGTCATACACAGGGCAAATAGCACTGGCGTCTGTTCCCAGGATGTACAGTGTATTGGACTGAAGAGGATCTACTGTTCTTGTCAGTTTCCTAAGCAGAGTTTAAATAGATATGGCCCGTGTGTGTAGGAAGCACAGTTCTTTTGTTCTGAGCAAGCTCACTGTTCGGACTCCATAGGAAACACAGTAGAGTAGGCGAGTGCTCTTTTCTCAAAAGCAGAGTGTGTTTCTTGTAAGGCTAGCTAGTGTTTGTTTCCCAGTCAGAAACAGAGTTGGATCACATGCAGTTTCTGGTCCTACGAGTAAGAGATGTTTTCTGGTAAGAAGAGTCACTATTGCGCTCCCTTTGCCATACACAGTGCAAATAGCACTCGCGTCTGCTCCCAGCAAGTACAGTGTATTGGACTGAAGAGGAGCTACTGTTCTTGTCAGTTTCCTAAGCAGAGTTGAACTAGATATGGTCCGTGTGTATAGGAAGCACAGTTCTTTTGTTCTGAGCAAGCTCACTGTTCTGGCCCTATAAGAAACACAGTAGTGTAGAAGAGTGCTCTTTTCTCAAAAGCAGAGTGTGTTTCTTCTAAGGCGAGCTAGGGTTTGTTTCCCAGTCCTAAATGGAGTTGAATCACATGCAGTTTCTGGTCCTACAGGCAAGAGTTGTTTTCTGGTGGGAAGAGTCACTATTGAGCTTCCATTGTCATACACAGTGCAAATAGCTCTCGCGTCTGCTCCCAGCATGTACATTGTATTAGACAGAAGAGGAGCTACTGTTCTTGTCAGTTTCCTATGCAGAGTTGAACTAGATGTGGCCCGTGTGTGTAGGAAGCACAGTTCTTTTGTTCTGAGCAAGCTCACTGTTCGGACCCCATAGGAAACACAGTAGAGTAGAAGAGTGCTCTTTTCTCAAAAGCAGAGTGTGTTTCTTGTAAGGCTAGCTAGTGTTTGTTTCCCAGTCAGAAACGGAGTTGAATACCACTCAGTTTCTGGTCCTACAATCAAGAGATGTTTTCTGGTAAGAAGAGTCACTATTGTGCTCCCTTTGCCATACACAGTGCAAATAGCACTCGTTTCTGCTCCCAGCAAGTACCGTGTATTGAACCGAAGAGGAGCTACTATTGTTGTCTGTTTCCTAAGCAGAGTTGATCTAAATATGGACGGTGTGTGTAGGAAGCACAGTTCTTTTGTTCTGAGCAAGCTCACTGTTCTGGCCCTTTAGGAAACACAGTAGAGTAGAAGAGTGCTCTTATCTCAAAAGCAGAGTGTGTTTCTTCTAAGGCGAGCTAGCGTTTGTTTCCCAGTCCTAAATGAAGTTGAATCACATGCAGTTTCTTGTCCTATGAGCAAGAGGTTTTTTTTCTGGTAAAAAGAGTCAATATTGTGCTCCCATTGCAATACACAGTGCAAATAGCAATCGCGTCTGTTCCCAGCAAGTACAGTGTTTTGGACTGAAGAAGACCTACTGTTCTTGTCAGTTTCCTAAGCAGAGGTGAACTAGATATGACCCCGTGTGTGTAGGAAGGACATTTCTTTTGTTCTGAGCAAGCTCACTGTTCAGACTCCATAGGAAACACAGTAGAGTAGAAGAGTGCTCTTTCCTAAAAGCAGAGTGTGTTTCTTGTAAGGCTAGCTAGTGTTTGTTTTCCAGTCAGAAACAGAGTTGAATCCCATGCAGTTTCTGGTCTTACAAGCAAGAGTTGTTTTCTGGTAAGAAGAGTCACTATTGCACTCCCATTGCCATACAGAGTGAAATAGCACTCGCATCTGTTCCCAACATGTACAGTGTATTGGACTGAAGAGGAGCTACTGTTCTTGTCAGTTTCCTAAGCAGAGTTGAACTAGATATGGCCCGTGTATGTAGGAAGCACAGTTCTTTTTGTTCTGAGAATGCTCACTGTTCTGGCCCTATAGGATACACAGTAGAGTAGAAGAGTGCTCTTTTCTCAAAAGCAGAGTATGTTTCTTGTAAGGTGAGGCTAGCGTTTGTTTCCCAATCCTAAATGGAATTGAATCACATGCAGTTTTTGGTACTACGATCAAGAGTTGTTTTCTGGTAAGGAGTGTCACTATTGTGCTACATTTGCCATACACAGTGCAAATAGCACTCGCGTCTGTTCCCAGTAAGTACAGTGTATTGAACTGAAGAGGAGCTACTGTTCTTGTCAGTTTCCTAAGCAGAGTTGAACTAGATATGTCCTGTGTGTGTAGGAAGCAACAGTTCTTTTGTTCTGAGAAAGCTCACTCTTCTGGCCTTATAGGAAACACAGTAGAGTAGAAGAGTGCTCTTTTCTCAAAAGCAGAGTGTGTTTCCTGTAAGGCAAGTTAGTGTTTGTTTTCCAATCCTAAATGGAGTTGAATCCCATGCAGTTTCTGGTCCTAAGAACAATAGTTGTTTTCTGGTATGAAGAGTCACTATTGTGCTCCCATTGTCATACACAGAGCAAATAGCACTGGCGTCTGTTCCCAGCATGTACAGTGTATTAGACTGAAGAGAATCTACTGTTCTTGTCAGTTTCCTAAGCAGAGTTGAACTAGATATGGCCCGTGTGTGTAGGAAGCACAGTTCTTTGTTCTGAGCAAGCTCACTCTTCTGGCCCTGTAGGAAACACAGTAGAGTAGAAGAGTGCTCTTTTCTCAAAAGCAGAGTGTGTTTCTTGTAAGGCTAGCTAGTGTTTGTTTCCCAGTCAGAAACGAAGTTGAATCCCATGCAGTTTCTGGTCCTACGAGCAAGAGTTGTTTTCTGGTAAGAAGAGTCACTATTGAGCTCCCAATGTCATATACAGTGCAAATAGCTCTCGCGTCTGCTCCCAGCAAGTACAGTGTATTGGACTGAAGAGGAGCTA
Organism: Peromyscus eremicus; assembly: GCF_949786415.1. NCBI lineage: Eukaryota > Metazoa > Chordata > Mammalia > Rodentia > Cricetidae > Peromyscus > Peromyscus eremicus. Next base: position 340,671 of record NW_026734378.1, on the reverse strand, counting down.
CTATTCCTGTCAGTTTCCTGAGCAGAGTTGAACTACATATGGTCCGTGTGTGTAGGAAGCACAGTTCTTTTGTTCTGAACAAGCTCACTGTTCAGACCCCATAGGAAACACAGTAGAGTAGAAGAGTACTCTTTTCTCAAAAGCAGAGTGTATTTCTTGTAAGGCGAGCTAGTGTTGGTTTCCCAGTCCTAAATGGAGTTGAATCACATGCAGTTTTTGGTCCTACAAGCAAGAGTTGTTTTCTGGTAAAGAAAGTCACTATTGTGCTTCCTTAGCCACATACAGTGCAAATAGCACTCTCGTCTGCTCCCATCAAGTACAGTGTATTGGAAAGAAGGGGAGCTACTGTTCTTGTCAGTATCCTAAGCAGAGTTGAACTAGATATGACCCGTGTTTATAGTAAGCACAGTTCTTTTTTTCTGAGCAAGCTCACTGTTCGGTCCCCATAGGAAACACAGTAGAGTATAAGAGTGCTCTTTTTCAAAATCAGAGTGTGTTTCTTGTAAGGCGAGCCAGCGTTTGTTTCCCAGTCATAAATGGAGTTGAATCCCATGCAGTTTCTGCTCCTATGAGCAATAGTTGTTGTCTGGTAAGAAGAGTCACTATTACGCTCCCATTGTCATACACAGGGCAAATAGCACTGGCGTCTGTTCCCAGCATGTACAGTGTATTGGACTGAAGAGGATCTACTGTTCTTGTCAGTTTCCTAAGCAGAGTTGAACTAGATATGGCCCATGTGTGTAGGAAGCACAGTTCTTTTGTTCTGAGCAAGCTCACTGTTCGGACCCCATAGGAAACACAGTAGAGTAGGCGAGTGCTCTTTTCTCAAAAGCAGAGTGTGTTTCTTGTAAGGCTAGCTAGTGTTTGTTTCCCAGTCAGAAACAGAGTTGAATCACACGCAGTTTCTGTTCCTACGAGCAAGAGTTGTTTTCTGGCAAGAAGAGTCACTATTGCGCTCCCATTGCCATACACAGTGCAAATAGCACTGGCGTCTGCTCCCAGCAAGTACTGTGTATTGGAACGAAGGGGAGCTCCTGTTCTTGTCAGTTTCCTAAGCAGAGTTGAACTAGATATGACCCGTGTGTATAGTAAGCACAGTTCTTTTTTTCTGAGCAAGCTCACTGTTCGGGCCTCATAGGAAACACAGTAGAGTAGAAGAGTGGTCTTTTCTCAAAATCAGAGTGTGTTTCTTGTAAGGCGAGCTAGCGTTTGTTTCCCAGTCATAAATGGAGTTGAATCCCATGCAGTTTCTGGTCCTACGAGTGAGTTGTTTTCTGGTAAGAAGAGTCATTATTACGCTCCCATTGTCATACATAGGGCAAATAGCACTGGCGTCTGTTCCCAGCATGTACAGTGTATTGGACTGAAGAGGATCTACTGTTCTTGTCAGTTTCCTAAGCAGAGTTGAACTAGATATTGCCCGTGTGTGTAGCAAGCACAGTTCTTTTGTTCTGAGTAAGCTCACTGTTCGGACCCCATAGGAAACACAGTAGAGTAGGCGAGTGCTCTTTTCTCAAAAGCAGAGTGTGTTTCTGGTAAGGCTAGCTAGTGTTTGTTTCCCAGTGAGAAATGAAGTTGAATCCCATGCAGTTTCTGGTCCTAGAGCAAGAGTTGTTTTCTGGTAAGAAGAGTCACTATTGCGCTCCCATTGCCATACACAGTGCAAATAGCACTCGCTCTGCTCCTAGCAAGTACAGTGTATTAGACAGAAGAGGCGGTACTGTTCTTGTCAGTTCCCTAAGCGGAGTTGAACTAGACATGGTCCGTGTGTATAGGAAGCACAGTTCTTTTGTTCTGAGCAAGCTCACTGTTCTGGCCCTATAAGAAACACAATAGATTAGAAGAGTGCTCTTTTCTCAAAAGCAGAGTGTGTTACTTCTAAGGCGAGCTATGGTTTGTTTTCCAGTCCTAAATGGAGTTGAATCACATGCAGTTTCTGGTCCTACAGGCAAGAGTTGTTTTCTGGTGGGAAGAGTCACAATTGAGCTCCCATTTTCATACACAGTGCAAATAGCTCTCGCGTCTGCTCCCAGCAAGTACATTGTATTAGACAGAAGAGGAGCTACTGTTCTTGTCAGTTTCCTATGCAGAGTTGAACTAGATATGGCCCGTGTGTGTAGGAAGCACAGTTCTTTTGTTCTGAGCAAGCTCATTGTTCTGAACCTATAGGAAACACAGTAGAGTAGAGGAGTGCTCTTTTCTCAAAAGCAGAGTGTGTTTCTTTTAAGGGGAGCTAGCGTTTGTTTCCCAGTCCTAAATGGAATTGAATCACATGCAGTTTCTGGTACTACGAGCAACAGTTGTTTTCTGGTAAGGAAAGTCACTATGGTGCTCCCTTTTCCATACACAGTGCAAATAGCACTCGCATGTGTTCCCAGCAAGTACAGTGTATTGGACTGAAGCGGAGATACTGTTCTTGTCAGTTTGCTAAGCAGAGTTGAACTAGATATGGCCCATGTGTGTGGGAAGCACAGTTCTTTTTTTCTGAGCAAGCTCACTGTTCGGACCCCATAGGAAACACAGTAGAGTAGAAGAGTGCTCTTTTTTCAAAAGCAGAGTGTGTTTCTCGTAAGGCAAGCTAGCGTTTGTTTCCCAGTCCTAAATGGAGTTGAATCCCATGCAGTTTCTGGTCCTACGAGCAAGAGTTGTTTTCTGGTAAGAAGAGTCACTATTGTGCTCCCATTGTCATACACAGGTCAAATAGCACGGGGGTCTGTTCCCAGCATGTAAAGTGTATTGGACTGAAGAGGATCTACTCTTCTTGTCAGTTTCCTCAGCAGAGTTGAACTAGATATGGCCTGTGTGTGTAGGAAGCACAGTTCTTTTGTTCTGAGCAAGCTCACTGTTCAGGCCTTATAAGAAAAACAGTAAAGTAGAAGAGTGCTCTTTTCTCAAAAGCAGAGTGTGTTTCTTCTAACGCGAGCTAAGGTTTGTTTCCCACTCCTAAATGGAGTTGAATCACATGCAGTTTCTGGTCCTACAGGCAAGAGTTGTTTTCTGGTGGGAAGAGTCACTATTGAGCTCCCATTGTCATACACAGTGCAAATAGCTCTCGCGTCTGCTCCCAGCAAGTACATTGTATTAGACAGAAGAGGAGCTACTGTTCTTGTCAGTTTCCTAAGCAGAGTTGAACTAGATATGGCCCGTGTGTGTAGGACACACAGTTCTTTTGTTCTGAGCAAGCTCACTGTTCTGGCCCTATAAGAAACACAGTAGTGTAGAAGAGTGCTCTTTTCTCAAAAGCAGAGTGTGTTTCTTCTAAGGCGAGCTAGGGATTGTTTCCCAGTCCTAAATGGAGTTGAATCACATGCAGTTTCTGGTCCTACAGGCAAGAGTTGTTTTCTGGTGGGAAGAGTCACTATTGAGCTCCCATTGACATACACAGTGCAAATAGCTCTCGCGTCTGCTCCCAGCATGTACATTGTATTAGACAGAAGAGGAGCTACTGTTCTTGTCAGTTTCCTATGCAGAGTTGAACTAGATGTGGCCCGTGTGTGTAGGAAGCACAGTTCTTTTGTTCTGAGCAAGCTCACTGTTCTGGCCCTTTAGGAAACACAGTAGAGTAGAAGAGTGCTCTTTTCTCAAAAGCAGAGTGTGTTTCTTGTAAGGCGAGCTAGGGTTTGTTTCCCAGTCCTAAATGGAGTTGAATCCCATGCAGTTTCTGGTCCTACGAACAATAGTTGTTTTCTGGTATGAAGAGTCACTATTGTGCTCCCATTGTCATACACAGGGCAAATAGCACTGGCATCTGTTACTAGCATGTACAGTGTATTGGACTGAAGATGATCTACTGTTCTTGTCAGTTTCCTAAGCAGAGTTGAACTAGATATGGCCCGTGTGTGTAGGAAGCACAGTTCTTTGTTCTGAGCAAGCTCACTGTTCAGAACTTATAGGAAACACAGTAGAGTAGAAGAGTGCTCTTTTCTCAAAAGCAGAGTGTGTTTCTTGTAAGGCTAGCTAGGGTTTGTTTCCCAGTCAGAAACGGAGTTGAATACCACTCAGTTTCTGGTCCTACAATCCATAGTTGTTTTCTGGTAAGAAGAGTCACTATTGTGCTCCCTTTGCCATACACAGTGCAAATAGCACTCGTTTCTGCTCCCAGCAAGTACCGTGTATTGAACTGAAGAGGAGCTACTATTGTTGTCAGTTTCCTAAGCAGAGTTGAACTAAATATGGACGGTGTGTGTAGGAAGCACAGTTCTTTTGTTCTGAGCAAGCTCACTGTTCTGGCCCTTTAGGAAACACAGTAGAGTAGAAGAGTGCTCTTTTCTCAAAAGCAGAGTGTGTTTCTTCTAAGGCGAGCTAGCGTTTGTTTCCCAGTCCTAAATGAAGTTGAATCACATGCAGTTTCTTGTCCTATGAGCAAGAGTTTTTTTCTGGTAAAAAGAGTCACTATTGTGCTCCCATTGCAATACACAGTGCAAATAGCAATCGCGTCTGTTCCCAGCAAGTACAGGGTTTTGGACTGAAGAGGACCTACTGTTCTTGTCAGTTTCCTAAGCAGAGTTGAACTAGATATGACCCGTGTGTGTACGAAGGACATTTCTTTTGTTCTGAGCAAGCTCACTGTTCAGACTCCATAGGAAACACAGTAGAGTAGAAGAGTGCTCTTTCCTAAAAGCAGAGTGTGTTTCTTGTAAGGCTAGCTAGTGTTTGTTTTCCAGTCAGAAACAGAGTTGAATCCCATGCACTTTCTGGTCTTACAAGCAAGAGTTGTTTTCTGGTAAGAAGAGTCACTATTGCACTCCCATTGCCATACAGAGTGCAAATAGCACTCGCATCTGTTCCCAGCAAGTACAGTGTATTGGACTGAAGAGGAGCTACTGTTCTTGTCAGTTTCCTAAGCAGAGTTGAACTAGATATGGCCCGTGTGTGTAGGAAGCACAGTTCTTTTGTTCTGAGAATGCTCACTGTTCTGGCCCTATAGGATACACAGTAGAGTAGAAGAGTGCTCTTTTCTCAAAAGCAGAGTGTGTTTCTTGTAAGGTGAGCTAGCGTTTGTTTCCCAATCCTAAATGGAATTGAATCACATGCAGTTTTTGGTACTACGATCAAGAGTTGTTTTCTGGTAAGGAAAGTCACTATTGTGCTACCTTTGCCATACACAGTGCAAATAGCACTCGCATCTGTTCCCAGCAAGTACAGTGTATTGGACTGAAGAGGAGCTACTGTTCTTGTCAGTTTCCTAAGCAGAGTTGAACTAGATATGTCCCTTTTGTGTAGGAAGCACAGTTCTTTTGTTCTGAGAAAGCTCACTGTTCTGGCCTTATAGGAAAACAGTATAGTAGAAGAGTGCTCTTTTCTCAAAAGCAGAGTGTGTTTCTTGTAAGGCAAGTTAGTGTTTGTTTCCCAGTCCTAAATGGAGTTGAATCCCATGCAGTTTCTGGTCCTACGAACAATAGTTGTTTTCTGGTATGAAGAGTCACTATTGTGCTCCCATTGTCATACACAGGGCAAATAGCACTGGCATCTGTTACTAGCATGTACAGTGTATTGGACTGAAGATGATCTACTGTTCTTGTCAGTTTCCTAAGCAGAGTTGAACTAGATATGGCCCGTGTGTGTAGGAAGCACAGTTCTTTGCTCTGAGCAAGCTCACTGTTCTGGCCCTATAGGAAACACAGTAGAGTAGAAGAGTGTTCTTTTCTCAAAAGCAGAGTGTGTTTCTTGTAAGGCTAGCTAGTGTTTGTTTCCCAGTCAGAAACGAAGTTGAATCCCATGCAGTTTCTGGTCCTACGAGCAAGAGTTGTTTTCTGGTAAGAAGAGTCACTATTGAGCTCCCAATGTCATATGCAGTGCAAATAGCTCTCGCGTCTGCTCCCAGCAAGTACAGTGTATTGGACTGAAGAGGAGCTACTATTCCTGTCAGTTTCCTGAGCAGAGTTGAACTACATATGGCCCGTGTGTGTAGGAAGCACAGTTCTTTTGTTCTGAGCAAGCTCACTGTTCAGACACCATAGGAAACACAGTAGAGTAGAAGAGTACTCTTTTCTCAAAAGCAGAGTGTATTTCTTGTAAGGCGAGCTAGTGTTTGTTTCCCAGTCCTAAATGGAGTTGAATCACATGCAGTTTTTGGTCCTACAAGCAAGAGATGTTTTCTGGTAAAGAAAGTCACTATTGTGCTCCCTTAGCCACATACAGTGCAAATAGCACTCTCGTCTGCTCCCATCATGTACAGTGTATTGGAAAGAAGGGGAGCTACTGTTCTTGTCAGTATCCTAAGCAGAGTTGAACTAGATATGACCCGTGTGTATAGTAAGCACAGTTCTTTTTTTCTGAGCAAGCTCACTGTTCGGTCCCCATGGGAAACACAGTAGAGAATAAGAGTGCTCTTTTTCAAAATCAGAGTGTGTTTCTTGTAAGGCGAGCTAGTGTTTGTTTCCCAGTCAGAAACAGAGTTGAATCACACGCAGTTTCTGTTCCTACGAGCAAGAGTTGTTTTCTGGTAAGAAGAGTCACTATTGCGCTCCCATTGCCATACACAGTGCAAATAGCACTCGCGTCTGCTCCCAGCAAGTACAGTGTATTGGAACGAATGGGAGCTACTGTTCTTGTGAGTTTCCTAAGCAGAGTTGAACTAGATATGACCCATGTGTATAGTAAGCACAGTTCTTTTTTTCTGAGCAAGCTCACTGTTCGGGCCCCATAGGAAACACAGTAGAGTAGAAGAGTGGTCTTTTCTCAAAATCAGAGTGTGTTTCTTGTAAGGCGAGCTAGCGTTTGTTTCCCAGTCATAAATGGAGTTGAATCCCATGCAGTTTCTGGTCCTACGAGCAAGAGTTGTTTTCTGGTAAGAAGAGTCACTATTACGCTCCCATTGTCATACACAGGGCAAATAGCACTGACGTCTGTTCCCAGCATGTACAGTGTATTGGACTGAAGAGGATCTACTGTTCTTGTAAGTTTCCTAAGCAGAGTTGAACTAGATATGGCCCGTGTGTGTAGGAAGCACATTTCTTTTGTTCTGAGCAAGCTCACTGTTCGGACCCCAAAGGAAACACAGTAGAGTAGGCGAGTGCTCTTTTCTCAAAAGCAGAGTGTGTTTCTTGTAAGGCTAGCTAGTGTTTGTTTCCCAGTGAGAAATGAAGTTGAATCCCATGCAGTTTCTGGCCCTACGAGCAAGAGTTGTTTTCTGGTAAGAAGAGTCACTATTGCGCTCCCATTGCCATACACAGTGCAAATAGCACTCGCTCTGCTCCTAGCAAGTACAGTGTATTAGACAGATGAGGAGGTACTGTTCTTGTCAGTTTCCTAAGCGGAGTTGAACTAGATAAGGTCCGTGTGTATAGGAAGCACAGTTCTTTTGTTCTGAGCAAGCTCACTGTTCTGGCCCTATAAGAAACACAATAGATTAGAAGAGTGCTCTTTTCTCAAAAGCAGAGTGTGTTACTTCTAAGGCGAGCTATGGTTTGTTTCCCAGCCCTAAATGGAGTTGAATCACATGCAGTTTCTGGTCCTACAGGCAAGAGTTGTTTTCTGGTGGGAAGAGTCACAATTGAGCTCCCATTTTCATACACAGTGCAAATAGCTCTCGCGTTTACTCCCAGCAAGTACATTGTATTAGACAAAGAGGAGCTACTGTTCTTGTCAGTTTCCTATGCAGAGTTGAACTAGATATGGCCCGTGTGTGTAGGAAGCACAGTTCTTTTGTTCTGAGCAAGCTCATTGTTCTGAACCTATAGGAAACACAGTAGAGTAGAGGAGTGCTCTTTTCTCAAAAGCAGAGTGTGTTTCTTGTAAGGCTAGCTAGTGTTTGTTTCCCAGTGAGAAATGAAGTTGTATCCCATGCAGTTTCTGGTCCTACGAGCAAGAGTTGTTTTCTGGTAGAAGAGTCACTATTGCGCTCTCATTGCCATACACAGTGTAAATAGCACTCACGTCTGCTCCTAGCAAGTACAGTGTATTGAACTGAAGAGGAGCTACGGTTCTTGTCAGTTTCCTAAGCAGAGTTGAACTAGATATGGCCCGTGTGTATGAAGCACAGTTCTTTTGTTCTGAGCAAGCTCACTGTTCTGGCCCTTTAGGAAACACAGTAGAGTAGAAGAATGCTCTTTTCTCAAAAGCAGAGTGTGTTTCTTGTAAGGGGAGCTAGCGTTTGTTTCCCAGTCCGAAATGGAATTGAATCACATGCAGTTTCTGGTACTACGAGCAACAGTTGTTTTCTGGTAAGGAATGTCACTATGGTGCTCCCTTTGCCATACACAGTGCAAATAGCACTCGCGTCTGCTCCCACCAAGTACAGTGTATTGGACTGAAGTGGAGCTACTGTTCTTGTCAGTTTCCGAAGCAGAGTTGAACTAGATATGGCCCATGTGTGTGGGAAGCACAGTTCTTTTGTTCTGAGCAAGCTCACTGTTCGGACCCCATAGGAAACACAGTAGAGTAGAAGAGTGCTCTTTTTTCAAAAACAGAGTGTGTTTCTCGTAAGGCAAGCTAGCGTTTGTTTCCCAGTCCTAAATGGAGTTGAATCCCATGCAGTTTCTGGTCCTACGAGCAAGAGATGTTTTCTGGTAAGAAGAGTCACTATTGTGCTCCCATTATCATACACAGGGCAAATAGCACGGGGGTCTGTTCCCAGCATGTAAAGTGTATTGGACTGAAGAGGATCTACTCTTCTTGTCAGTTTCCTCAGCAGAGTTGAACTAGATATGGCCTGTGTGTGTAGGAAGCACAGTTCTTTTGTTCTGAGCAAGCTCACTGTTCTGGCCTTATAAGAAAAACAGTAGAGTAGAAGAGTGCTCTTTTCTCAAAAGCAGAGTGTGTTTCTTCTAAGGCGAGCTAGGGTTTGTTTCCCACTCCTAAATGGAGTTGAATCACATGCAGTTTCTGGTCCTACAGGCAAGAGTTGTTTTCTGGTGGGAAGAGTCACTATTGAGCTCCCATTGTCATACACAGTGCAAATAGCTCTCGCGTCTGCTCCCAGCAAGTACATTGTATTAGACAGAGGAGGAGCTACTGTTCTTGTCAGTTTCCTAAGCAGAGTTGAAGTAGATATGGCCCGTGTGTGTAGGACACACAGTTCTTTTGTTCTGAGCAAGCTCACTGTTCTGGCCCTATAAGAAACACAGTAGTGTAGAAGAGTGCTCTTTTCTCAAAAGCAGAGTGTGTTTCTTCTAAGGGGAGCTAGGGTTTGTTTCCCAGTCCTAAATGGAGTTGAATCACATGCAGTTTCTGGTCCTACAGGCAAGAGTTGTTTTCTGGTGGGAAGAGTCACTATTGAGCTCCCATTGACATACACAGTGCAAATAGCTCTCGCGTCTGCTCCCAGCAAGTACATTGTATTAGACAGAAGAGGAGCTACTGTTCTTGTCAGTTTCCTAAGCAGAGTTGAACTAGATATGGCCCGTGTGTGTAGGACACACAGTTCTTTTGTTCTGAGCAAGCTCACTGTTCTGGCCCTATAAGAAACACAGTAGTGTAGAAGAGTGCTCTTTTCTCAAAAGCAGAGTGTGTTTCTTCTAAGGCGAGCTAGGGATTGTTTCCCAGTCCTAAATGGAGTTGAATCACATGCAGTTTCTGGTCCTACAGGCAAGAGTTGTTTTCTGGTGGGAAGAGTCACTATTGAGCTCCCATTGACATACACAGTGCAAATAGCTCTCGCGTCTGCTCCCAGCATGTACATTGTATTAGACAGAAGAGGAGCTACTGTTCTTGTCAGTTTCCTATGCAGAGTTGAACTAGATGTGGCCCGTGTGTGTAGGAAGCACAGTTCTTTTGTTCTGAGCAAGCTCACTGTTCTGGCCCTTTAGGAAACACAGTAGAGTAGAAGAGTGCTCTTTTCTCAAAAGCAGAGTGTGTTTCTTGTAAGGCGAGCTAGGGTTTGTTTCCCAGTCCTAAATGGAGTTGAATCCCATGCAGTTTCTGGTCCTACGAACAATAGTTGTTTTCTGGTATGAAGAGTCACTATTGTGCTCCCATTGTCATACACAGGGCAAATAGCACTGGCATCTGTTACTAGCATGTACAGTGTATTGGACTGAAGATGATCTACTGTTCTTGTCAGTTTCCTAAGCAGAGTTGAACTAGATATGGCCCGTGTGTGTAGGAAGCACAGTTCTTTGTTCTGAGCAAGCTCACTGTTCAGAACTTATAGGAAACACAGTAGAGTAGAAGAGTGCTCTTTTCTCAAAAGCAGAGTGTGTTTCTTGTAAGGCTAGCTAGGGTTTGTTTCCCAGTCAGAAACGGAGTTGAATACCACTCAGTTTCTGGTCCTACAATCCATAGTTGTTTTCTGGTAAGAAGAGTCACTATTGTGCTCCCTTTGCCATACACAGTGCAAATAGCACTCGTTTCTGCTCCCAGCAAGTACCGTGTATTGAACTGAAGAGGAGCTACTATTGTTGTCAGTTTCCTAAGCAGAGTTGAACTAAATATGGACGGTGTGTGTAGGAAGCACAGTTCTTTTGTTCTGAGCAAGCTCACTGTTCTGGCCCTTTAGGAAACACAGTAGAGTAGAAGAGTGCTCTTTTCTCAAAAGCAGAGTGTGTTTCTTCTAAGGCGAGCTAGCGTTTGTTTCCCAGTCCTAAATGAAGTTGAATCACATGCAGTTTCTTGTCCTATGAGCAAGAGTTTTTTTCTGGTAAAAAGAGTCACTATTGTGCTCCCATTGCAATACACAGTGCAAATAGCAATCGCGTCTGTTCCCAGCAAGTACAGTGTTTTGGACTGAAGAGGACCTACTGTTCTTGTCAGTTTCCTAAGCAGAGTTGAACTAGATATGACCCGTGTGTGTACGAAGGACATTTCTTTTGTTCTGAGCAAGCTCACTGTTCAGACTCCATAGGAAACACAGTAGAGTAGAAGAGTGCTCTTTCCTAAAAGCAGAGTGTGTTTCTTGTAAGGCTAGCTAGTGTTTGTTTTCCAGTCAGAAACAGAGTTGAATCCCATGCACTTTCTGGTCTTACAAGCAAGAGTTGTTTTCTGGTAAGAAGAGTCACTATTGCACTCCCATTGCCATACAGAGTGCAAATAGCACTCGCATCTGTTCCCAGCAAGTACAGTGTATTGGACTGAAGAGGAGCTACTGTTCTTGTCAGTTTCCTAAGCAGAGTTGAACTAGATATGGCCCGTGTGTGTAGGAAGCACAGTTCTTTTGTTCTGAGAATGCTCACTGTTCTGGCCCTATAGGATACACAGTAGAGTAGAAGAGTGCTCTTTTCTCAAAAGCAGAGTGTGTTTCTTGTAAGGTGAGCTAGCGTTTGTTTCCCAATCCTAAATGGAATTGAATCACATGCAGTTTTTGGTACTACGATCAAGAGTTGTTTTCTGGTAAGGAAAGTCACTATTGTGCTACCTTTGCCATACACAGTGCAAATAGCACTCGCATCTGTTCCCAGCAAGTACAGTGTATTGGACTGAAGAGGAGCTACTGTTCTTGTCAGTTTCCTAAGCAGAGTTGAACTAGATATGTCCCTTTTGTGTAGGAAGCACAGTTCTTTTGTTCTGAGAAAGCTCACTGTTCTGGCCTTATAGGAAAACAGTAGAGTAGAAGAGTGCTCTTTTCTCAAAAGCAGAGTGTGTTTCTTATAAGGCAAGTTAGTGTTTGTTTCCCAGTCCTAAATGGAGTTGAATCCCATGCAGTTTCTGGTCCTACGAACAATAGTTGTTTTCTGGTATGAAGAGTCACTATTGTGCTCCCATTGTCATACACAGGGCAAATAGCACTGGCATCTGTTACTAGCATGTACAGTGTATTGGACTGAAGATGATCTACTGTTCTTGTCAGTTTCCTAAGCAGAGTTGAACTAGATATGGCCCGTGTGTGTAGGAAGCACAGTTCTTTGCTCTGAGCAAGCTCACTGTTCTGGCCCTATAGGAAACACAGTAGAGTAGAAGAGTGTTCTTTTCTCAAAAGCAGAGTGTGTTTCTTGTAAGGCTAGCTAGTGTTTGTTTCCCAGTCAGAAACGAAGTTGAATCCCATGCAGTTTCTGGTCCTACGAGCAAGAGTTGTTTTCTGGTAAGAAGAGTCACTATTGAGCTCCCAATGTCATATGCAGTGCAAATAGCTCTCGCGTCTGCTCCCAGCAAGTACAGTGTATTGGACTGAAGAGGAGCTACTATTCCTGTCAGTTTCCTGAGCAGAGTTGAACTACATATGGCCCGTGTGTGTAGGAAGCACAGTTCTTTTGTTCTGAGCAAGCTCACTGTTCAGACACCATAGGAAACACAGTAGAGTAGAAGAGTACTCTTTTCTCAAAAGCAGAGTGTATTTCTTGTAAGGCGAGCTAGTGTTTGTTTCCCAGTCCTAAATGGAGTTGAATCACATGCAGTTTTTGGTCCTACAAGCAAGAGATGTTTTCTGGTAAAGAAAGTCACTATTGTGCTCCCTTAGCCACATACAGTGCAAATAGCACTCTCGTCTGCTCCCATCATGTACAGTGTATTGGAAAGAAGGGGAGCTACTGTTCTTGTCAGTATCCTAAGCAGAGTTGAACTAGATATGACCCGTGTGTATAGTAAGCACAGTTCTTATGTTCGGAGCAAGCTCACTGTTCTGGCCCTATAGGAAACACAGTAGAGTAGATGAGTGCTCTTTTCTCTAAAACAGAGTGTGTTTCTTTTAAGGTGAGCTATCGTTTATTTCCCAGTCCTAAATGGAGTTGAATCACATGCAGTTTCTGGTCCTACGAACAAGAGTTGTTTTCTGCTAAGGAAAGTAACATTGTGCTCCCATTGCCATACACAGTGCAAATAGCACTCGCGTCTGTTCCCAGCAAGTACAGTGTATTGGACTGAAGAGGAGCTACTGTTCTTGTCAGGTTCCTAAGCAGAGTTGAAATAGATATGGCCCGAGTGTGTAGGAAGCACAGTTCTTTTGTTCTGAGCAAGCTCACTCTTTGGACGTCATAGGAAACACAGTAGAGTAGAAGAGTACTCTTTTTTCTAAAGCAGAGTGCGTTTCTTGTAATGCAAGCTAGCGTTTGTTTCCCAGTCCTAAATGGAGTGGAATCACATGCAGTTTCAGTTCCTATGAGCAAGAGTTGTTTTATGGTAAGAATAGTCACTATTGTGCTGCCATTACCATACACAGGACAAATAGCACTGGCTTCTATTCCAAGCAAGTACAGTGTATTGGACTGAAGAGGATCTCCTGTTCTTGTCAGGTTCCTAAGCAGAATTGAACTAGATATGGCCGTGTGTGTAGGAAGCACAGTTCTTTTTTTCTGAGCAAGCTCACTGTTCTGGCCCTCTAGGAAACACAGTTGAGTAGATGAGTGCTCTTTTCTCTAAAGCAGAGTGTGTTTCTTGTAAGGCGAGCTAGCGTTTGTTTCCCAGTCCTAAATGGAGTTGAATCACATACAGTTTCTGATCCTACGAACAAGAGTTGTTTTCTGGTAAGGAAAGTCACATTGTGCTCCCATTGCCATACACAGTGCAAATAGCACTTGCGTCTGTTCCCAGCAAGTACAGTGTATTGCACTGAATAGGTGCTACTGTTCTTGTCAGTTTCCTATGCAGAGTTGAACTAGATATTATCTGTGTGTGTAGGAAGCACAGTTCATTTGATCTTAGCAAGCTCACTGTTCTTGCCCTATAGGAAACACAGTAGAGTAGAAGAGTGCTCTTTTCGAAAAAGCAGAGTGTGTTTTTGTAAGGCGAGCTAGCATTTGTTTCCCAGTCCTAAATGGCGTTGAATCACATGCAGTTTCTATTCCTACGAGCAAGATTTGTTTTCTGGTAAGGAAAGTCACTATTGCGTTCTCATTGCCATACACAGTGCAAATAGCACTGGCGTCTGATCGCAGCAAGTACAGTAAAGTGGAATGAAGAGGATCTACTGTTCTTGTCAGTTTCCTAAGCAGAATTGAACTAGATATGGCCGTGTGTGTAGGAAGCACAGTTCTTTTGTTCTGAGCAAGCTCACTTTTCGGACCCCATATGAAACACAGTAGAGTGGAAGAGTGCTCTTTTCTCTAAAGCAGAGTTTGTTTCTTATAAGGCGAGCTAGCTTTTGTTTGCCTGTCCTAAATGGAGTTGAATCCCATGCAGTTTCTGGTCCTAAGAGCAAGAGTTGTTTTCTGGTAAGGAAAGTCACTATTGTGCTCCCATTGCCATACACAGTGCAAATAGCACTCGCGTCTGTTCCCAGCAAGTACAGTGTATTGGAGTGAAGAGGAGCTACTGTTCTTCTCAGTTTCCTAAGCAGAGTTGAACTACATATGGACCGTGTGTGTAGGAAGCACAGTTCTGTTGTTCTGACCAAGCTCACTGTTTGGACCCCATAGGAAACACAGTAGAGTAGAAGAGTCCTCTTTTTTCTAAAGCAGAGTCTGTTTCTTGTAATGCGAGCAAGCGTTAGTTTCCCAGTCCTAAATGGAGTGGAATCACATGCAGTTTCTGGTCCTACGAGCAAGCGTTGTTTTATGGTAAGAATAATCACTATTGCGCTGCCATTGCCATACACAGGACAAATAGCACTGGCGTCTGTTCTCAGCAAGTACAGTGTATTGGACGGAAGAGGATCTACTGTTCTTGTCAGGTTCCTAAACAGAATTGATCTAGATACGGCCGTGTGTGTAGGAAGCACAGTTTTTTTGTTCTGAGCAAGCTCATTGTTCGGACCCCATAGGAAACACAGTAGAGTAGAAGAGTGCTCTTTTCTCAAAAGCAGAGTGTGTTTCTTGTAAGCCGAGCTAGCGTTTGTTTCCCAGTCCTAAATGGAGTTGAATCACATGCAGTTTCTGGTCCTACAAACAAGAGTTGTTTTCTGGTAAGGAAAGTCACTGTTGCGCTCCCTTTTCCATACACAGTGCAAATAGCACTCCTGTCTGTTCTCAGCAAGTACAGAGTATTGGACTGAAGAGGATCTACTGTTCTTGTCAGGTTCCTAAGCAGAGTTGAAATAGATATGGCCCGTGTGTGTAGAAAGCACAGTTATTATGTTCTGAGCAAGATCACTGTTCTGGCCCTATAGGAAACTCAGTAGAGTTGAAGAGTGCTTTTTCTCTAAAGTAGAGTGTATTTCTTGTAAGGCGAGCTCGCATTTGTTTCCAGTCCTAAATAGAGTTGAGTCACAGGCAGTTTTTGGTTCTATGAGCAAGAGTTGTTTTCTGGTAAGAAGAGTCACTATTGCGCTCCAAATGCCATACACAGTGCAAATAGCACTCGCGTCTGTTCCCAGCAAGTACAGGGTATCGGACTGAAGAGGAGCTACTGCTCTTTTCAGTTTCCTAAGCAGAGTTGAACTAGATATGGCCCGTGTGTGTAGGAAGCACAGTTCTTATGTTCTGAGCAAGCTCACTGTTCTGGCACTACAGGAAACACATTAGAGTAGATGAGTGCTCTTTTCTCTAAAGCAGAGTGTGTTTTTTGTAAGGCAAGCTATCGTTTGTTTCCCAGTCCTAAATGGAGTTGAATCACATGCAGTTTTTGGTCCTACGAACAAGAGTTGTTTTCTGGTAATGAAAGTCACATTGTGCTCCCATTGCCATACACAGTGCAAATAGCACTCGCGTCTGTTCCCAGCAAGTACAGTGTATTGCACTGAATAGGTGCAATTGTTCTTGTCAGTTTCCTAAGTAGAGTTGAACTAGATATTATCCGTGTGTGTAGGAAGCACAGTTCTTTTGTTCTGAGCAAGCTCACTGTTTGGACCCCATAGGAAACACAGTAGAGTAGAAAAGTGCTCTTTTCTCTAAAGCAGAGTGTGTTTTTTGTAAGGCGAGCTAGAGTTTGTTTCGCAGTCCTAAATGGAGTTTAAACCCATGCAGTTTCTGGTACTACGAGCAAGAGTTGTTTTCTGGTAAGAAGAGTCACTATCGCGCTGCCATTGCCATACACAGGACAAATAGCACTGGCGTCTGTTCGCAGCAAGTACTGTGTATTGGACTGAAGAGGATCTACTGTTCTTGTCAGGTTCCTAAGCAGAATTGAACTAGATATGGCCGTGTGCGTAGGAAGCACAGTTCTTTTGTTCTGAGCAAGCTCACTTTTCGGACCCCATAGGAAACACAGTAGAGTAGAAGAGTGCTCTTTTCTCAAAAGCAGAGTGTGTTTTTTGTAAGGCAAGCTAGCGTTTGTTTCTCAGTCCTAAATGGAGTTGAATACATGCAGTTTCTGGTCCTACGACCAAGAGTTGTTTTCTGGTAAGGAAAGTCACTATTGCGTTCCCATTGCCATATACAGTGCAAATAGCACTCCCGTCTGTTCCCAGCAAGTACAGTGTATTGGATTGAAGAGGAGCTACTGTTCTTGTCAGGTTCATAAGCAGAGTTGAACTAGATATGGCCCGTGTGTCTAGGAAGCACAGTTCATTTGTTCTGAGCAAGCTCACTGTTCTGGCCCTATAGGAAACACAGTAGAGTAGAAGAGTGCTCTTTTCTCAAAAGCAGAGTGGTTTTTGTAAGGCGGGCTAGCCTTTGTTTCCTAGTCCTAAATGGAGTTGAATCACATGCAGTTTCTGGTCCTACGAACAAGAGTTGTTTTCTGGTAAGGAAAGTCACTATTGCGCTCCCATTGCCATACACAGTGCAAATAGCACTCGCGTCTGTTCCCAGCTATTACAGTGTATCGGACTGAAGAGGAGCTACTGTTCTTGTCAGTTTCCTAAGCAGAGTTGAACTAGATATGGTCCGTGTGTGTAGGAAGCACAGTTCTTTTGTTCTGAGCAAGCTCACTGTTTGGACCCCTAGGAAACACAGTGGAGTAGAAGAGTGCTCTTTTCTCTAAAGCAGAGTGTTTTTCTTGTAAGGCGAGCTAGCATTGGTTTCCCAGTCCTAAATGGTGTTGAAACACATGCAGTTTGTGGTCCTACGAGCAAGAGTTGTTTTCTGGAAAGGAAAGTCACTATTGTGTTCTCATTGCCATACACAGTGCAAATAGCACTCGCGTCTGTTCCCAGCAAGTACAGTGTATTGGACTGAAGAGGAGCTACTGTTCTTCTCAGTTTCCTATGCAGAGTTGAACTAGATATTATCTGTGTGTGTAGGAAGCCCAGTTCATTTGATCTGAGCAAGCTCACTGTTCTTGCCCTTTAGGAAACACAGTAGAGTAGAAGAGTGCTCTTTTCGCAAAAGCAGAGTGTGTTTTTGTAAGGCGAGCTAGCATTTGTTTCCCAGTCCTAAATGGCGTTGAATCACATGCAGTTTCTATTCCTACGAGCAAGAGTTGTTTTCTGGTAAGGAAAGTCACTATTGCGTTCTCATTGCCATACACAGTGCAAAAGCACTGGCGTCTGATCGCAGCAAGTACAGTGTATTGGACTGAAGAGGATCTACTGTTCTTGTCAGGTTCCTAAGCAGAATTGAACTAGATATGGCCGTGTGTGTAGGAAGCACAGTTCTTTTATTCTGAGCAAGCTCACTGTTTGGACCCCATAGGAAACACAGTAGAGTAGAAGAGTGCTCTTTTCTCTAAAGCAGAGTGTGTTTCTTGTAAGGCGAGCTAGCATTTGTTTCCCAGTCCTAAATGGAGTTGAATCACATGCAGTTTCTGGTCCTATGAGCAAGAGTTGTTTTCTGGTAAGGAAAGTCACTATTGTGCTCCCATTGCCATACACAGTGCAAATAGCACTCGCGTCTGTTCCTAGCAAGTACAGTGTATTGGAGTGAAGAGGAGCTACTGTTCTTCTCAGTTTCCTAAGCAGAGTTGAACTAGATATGGCCCATGTGTCTAGGAAGCACAGTTATTATGTTCTGAGCAAACACACTGTTTGGACCCCATAGGAAACACAGTAGAGTAGAAGAGTGCTCTTTCCTCTAAAGCAGAGTGTGTTTCTTGTAAGGCAAGCTAGCGTTTGTATCCCAGTCCTAAATGGAGTAGAATCACATGCAGTTTCTGGTCCTACGAGCATGAATTGTTTTATGGTAAGAATAGTCACTATTGTGCTCCCATTGCCATATACAGGACCAATAGCACATGCGTCTGTTCCCAGCAACTACAGTGTATTGGACTGAATAGGATCTACTGTTCTTGTCAGGTTCCTAAGCAGAATTGAAGTAGATATGGCCGTGTGTGTAGGAAGCACAGTTCTTTTGTTTTGAGCAAGCTCATTGTTCGGACCCCATAAGACACAGTAGAGTAGAAGAGTGCTCTTTTCTCAAAAGCAGAGTGTGTTTCTTGTAAGGCGAGCTAGCGTTTGTTTCCCAGTCCTAAATGGAGTTAAATCACATGCAGTTTCTGGTCCTACGAGCAAGAGTTGTTTTCTGGTAAGGAAAGTCACTATTGCGATCCCATTGCCATACACAGTACAAATAGCACTCGGTCTGTTCCCAGGAATTACAGTGTATCGGACTGAAGAGGAGCTACTGTTCTTGTCAGTTTCCTAAGCAGAGCTGAACTAGATATGGCCCGTGTGTGTAGGAAGCACAGTTCTTATGTTCTGAGCAAGCTCACTGTTCTGGCCCTATAGGAAACACAGTAGAGGATAAGAGTTCTCTTTTCTCAAAAGCAGAGTGTGTTTTTTGTAAGGCGAGCTAGCATTTGTTTCCCAGTCCTAAATGGAGTTGAATCACATGTAGTTTCAGGTGCTACGAGCAAGAGATGTTTTCTGGTAAGGAAAGTCACTATTGCGCTCTTATTGCCATACACAGTGCAAATAGCACTCGCGTCTGTTCCCAGGAATTACAGTGTATCGGACTGACGAGGAGCTACTGTTCGTGTCAGTTTCCTAAGCAGAGTTGAACTAGATATGGTCCATGTGTGTAGGAAGCACAGTTCTTTTGTTCTGAGCAAGCTCACTGTTCGGACCCCATAGGAAACACAGTAGAATAGAAGAGTGCTCTTTTCTCAAAAGCAGAGTGTATTTCTTGTAAGGCGAGCTAGCGTTTGTTTCCCAGTCCTAAATGGAGTTGAATCACGTGCAGTTTCTGGTCATACGAACAAGAGTTGTTTTCTGGTAAGGAAAGTCACATTGTGCTCCCATTGCCATACACAGTGCAAATAGCAGTCGCGTCTGTTCCCAGCAAATACAGTGTATTGCAATGAATGGGTGCTACTGTTCTTGTCAGTTTCCTATGCAGAGTTGAACTACATAATATCCGTGTGTGTAGGAAGCACAGTTCTTTTGTTCTGAGCAAGCACACTGTTTGGACCCTATAGGAAAAACAGTAGAGTAGAAGAGTGCTCTTTTCTCTAAAGCAGAGTGTGTTTCTTGTACGGCAAGCTAGCCTTTGTTTCCCAGTCCTAAATGGAGTTGAATCCCATGCAGTTTCTGGTCCTAAGAGCAAGAGTTGTTTTCTGGTAAGGAAAGTCACTATTGTGCTCCCATTGCCATACACAGTGCAAATAGAACTCCCGTCTGTTCCCAGCAAGTACAGTGTATTGGACTGAAGAGGAGCTACTGTTCTTCTCAGTTTCCTAAGCAGAGTTGAACTAGATATGTCCCGTGTGTCTAGGAAGCACAGTTATTATGTTCTGAGCAAGCTCAATGTTCTGGCCCTATAGGAAACACAGTAGAGTAGAAGAGTGCTCTTTTCTCTAAAGCAGAGTGTGTTTTTTGTAAGGCGAGTTCGCGTTTGTTTCCCAGTCCTAAATGGAGTTGAGTCACAGGCAGTTTTTGGTCCTACGAGCAAGAGTTGTTTTCTGGTAAGGAAAGTCACTATTGCGCTCCCATTGCCATACACAGTACAAATAGCACTCGCGTCTGTTCCCAGGAATTACAGTGTATCGGACTGAAGAGGAGCTACTGTTCTTGTCAGTTTCCTAAGCAGAGTTGAACTAGATATGGCCCGTGTGTGTAGGAAGCACAGTTCTTATGTTCTGAGCAAGCTCACTGTTCTGGCCCTATAGGAAACACAGTAGAGTAGATGAGTGCTCTTTTATCTAAAGCAGAGTGTGTTTCTTGTAAGGCGAGCTAGCGTTTGTTTCCTAGTCCTAAATGGAGGTGAATCACATGCAGTTTCTGGTCCTACGAACAAGAGTTGTTTTCTGGTAAGGAAAGTCACATTGTGCTCCCATTGCCATACACAGTACAAATAGCACTCGCGGCTGTTCCCAGCAAGTACAGTGTATTGGAGTGAAGAGGAGCTACTGTTCTTCTCAGTTTCCTAAGCAGAGATGAACTAGATATGGCCCTTGTGTCTAGGAAGCACAGTTATTATGTTCTGAGCAAGCTCACTGTTCTGGCCCTATAGGAAACACAGTAGAGTAGAAGAGTGCTCATTTCTCTAAAGCAGAGTGTGTTTCTTGTAAGGCGAGCTCGCGTTTGTTTCCCAGTCCTAAATGGAGTTGAGTCACAGGCAGTTTTTGGTACTACGAGCAAGAGTTGTTTTCTGGTAAGAAGAGTCACTATTACGCTCCAAATGCCATACAAAGTGCAAATAGCACTCGCGTCTGTTCCCAGCAAGTACAGTGTATTGGACTGAATAGGAGCTACTGTTCTTGTCAGTTTCCTAAGCAGAGTTGAACTAGATATGGCCCGTGTGTAGGAAGCACAGTTCTTTTGTTCTGAGCAAGCTCACTGTTTTGGCCCTATAGGAAACACAGTAGAGTAGAAGAGTGCTCTTTTCTATAAAGCAGAGTGTGTTTCTTGTAAGGCGAGCTAGCGTTTGTTTCCCAGTCCTAAATGGAGTTGAATCACATGCAGTTTCTGGTCCTACGAGCAAGAGTTGTTTTATGGTAAGAAGAGTCACTATTGTGCTGCCATTGCCATACACAGGACAAATAGCACTGGCGTCTCTTCCCAGCAAGTACAGTGTATTGGACTGAAGAGGATCTACTGTTCTTGTCAGGTTTTTAAGCAGAATTGAAATAGATATGGCCGTGTGTGTAGGAAGCACAATTCTTTTGTTTTGAGCAAGCTCACTGTTCGGAACCCATAGGAAACACAGTAGAGTAGAAGAGTGCTCTTTTCTCAAAAGCAGAGTGTGTTTCTTGTAAGGCAAGCTACCGTTTGTTTCCCATTCCTAAATGGAGTTGAATCACATGCAGTTTCTGGTCCTACGAGCAAGAGTTGTTTTCTGGTAAGGAAAGTCACTATAGCGCTCCCATTGCCATACACATTGGAAATAGCACTCACGTCTGTTCCCAGCAAGTACAGTGTATCGGACTGAAGAGGATCTACTGTTCTTGTCAGGTTCCTAAGCAGAATTGAACTAGATATGGCCGTGTGTGTAGGAAGCACAGTTCTTTTGTTCTGAGCAAGCTCACTGTTTGGACCCCATAGGAAACACAGTAGAGTAGAAGAGTGCTCTTTTCTCTAAAGCAGAGTGTGTTTCTTGTAAGGCGAGCTAGCATTTGTTTCCCAGTCCTAAATGGAGTTGAATCACATGCAGTTTCTGGTCCTATGAGCAAGAGTTGTTTTCTGGTAAGGAAAGTCACTATTGTGCTCCCATTGCCATACACAGTGCAAATAGCACTCGCGTCTGTTCCCAGCAAGTACAGTGTATTGGAGTGAAGAGGAGCTACTGTTCTTCTCAGTTTCCTAAGCAGAGTTGAACTAGATATGGCCCATGTGTCTAGGAAGCACAGTTATTATGTTCTGAGCAAACACACTGTTTGGACCCCATAGGAAACACAGTAGAGTAGAAGAGTGCTCTTTCCTCTAAAGCAGAGTGTGTTTCTTGTAAGGCAAGCTAGCGTTTGTATCCCAGTCCTAAATGGAGTAGAATCACATGCAGTTTCTGGTCCTACGAGCATGAATTGTTTTATGGTAAGAATAGTCACCATTGTGCTCTATTGCCATACACAGGACCAATAGCACATGCGTCTGTTCCCAGCAAGTACAGTGTATTGGACTGAATAGGATCTACTGTTCTTGTCAGGTTCCTAAGCAGAATTGAAGTGGATATGGCCGTGTGTGTAGGAAGCACAGTTCTTTTGTTTTGAGCAAGCTCATTGTTCGGACCCCATAAGACACAGTAGAGTAGAAGAGTGCTCTTTTCTCAAAAGCAGAGTGTGTTTCTTGTAAGGCGAGCTAGCGTTTGTTTCCCAGTCCTAAATGGAGTTAAATCACATGCAGTTTCTGGTCCTACGAGCAAGAGTTGTTTTCTGGTAAGGAAAGTCACTATTGCGCTCCCATTGCCATACACAGTACAAATAGCACTCGCGTCTGTTCCCAGGAATTACAGTGTATCGGACTGAAGAGGAGCTACTGTTCTTGTCAGTTTCCTAAGCAGAGCTGAACTAGATATGGCCCGTGTGTGTAGGAAGCACAGTTCTTATGTTCTGAGCAAGCTCACTGTTCTGGCCCTATAGGAAACACAGTAGAGGATAAGAGTGCTCTTTTCTCAAAAGCAGAGTGTGTTTTTTGTAAGGCGAGCTAGCGTTTGTTTCCCAGTCCTAAATGGAGTTGAATCACATGCAGTTTCAGGTGCTACGAGCAAGAGATGTTTTCTGGTAAGGAAAGTCACTATTGTGCTCTTATTGCCATACACAGTGCAAATAGCACTCGCGTCTGTTCCCAGGAATTACAGTGTATCGGACTGACGAGGAGCTACTGTTCTTGTCAGTTTCCTAAGCAGAGTTGAACTAGATATGGTCCATGTGTGTAGGAAGCACAGTTCTTTTGTTCTGAGCAAGCTCACTGTTCGGACCCCATAGGAAACACAGTAGAATAGAAGAGTGCTCTTTTCTCAAAAGCAGAGTGTGTTTCTTGTAAGGCGAGCTAGCGTTTGTTTCCCAGTCCTAAATGGAGTTGAATCACATGCAGTTTCTGGTCCTACGAACAAGAGTTGTTTTCTGGTAAGGAAAGTCACATTGTGCTCCCATTGCCATACACAGTGCAAATAGCAGTCGCGTCTGTTCCCAGCAAATACAGTGTATTGCACTGAATGGGTGCTACTGTTCTTGTCAGTTTCCTATGCAGAGTTGAACTACATATTATCCGTGTGTGTAGGAAGCACAGTTCTTTTGTTCTGAGCAAGCACACTGTTTGGACCCTATAGTTAAAACAGTAGAGTAGAAGAGTGCTCTTTTCTCTAAAGCAGAGTGTGTTTCTTGTACGGCAAGCTAGCCTTTGTTTCCCAGTCCTAAATGGAGTTGAATCCCATGCAGTTTCTGGTCCTAAGAGCAAGAGTTGTTTTCTGGTAAGGAAAGTCACTATAGCGCTCCCATTGCCATACACAGTGGAAATAGCACTCACGTCTGTTCCCAGCAAGTACAGTGTATTGGACTGAAGAGGAGCTACTGTTCTTGTCAGTTTCCTAAGGAGAGTTGAACTAGATATGGTCCGTGTGTGTAGGAAGCACAGTTCTTTTGTTCTGAGCAAGCTCACTGTTTGGACCCCATAGGAAACACAGTAGAGTAGAAGAGTGCTCTTTTATCTAAAGCAGAGTGTGTTTCTTGTAAGGCGAGCTAGCCTTTGTTTCCCAGTCCTAAATGGAGTGGAACCACATGCAGTTTCTGGTCCTATGAGCATGAGTTGTTTTATGCTAAGAATAGTCACTATTGCGCTCCCATTGCCATACACAGGACCAAGAGCACATGCGTCTGTTCCCAGCAAGTACAGTGTATTGGACTGAAGAGGAGATACTGTTCTTGTCAGGTTCCTAAGCAGAATTGAACTAGATATGGCCGTGTGTAGGAAGCACAGTTCTTTTGTTCTGAGCAAGCTCACTGTTCGGACCCCATAGGAAACACAGTAGAGTAGAAGAGTGCTCTTTTCTCAAAAGCAGAGTGTGTTTCTTGTAAGGCGAGATAGCGTTTGTTTCCCAGTACTAAATGGAATTGAATCACATGCAGTTTCTGGTCCTATGAGCAAAAGTTGTTTTCTGGTAAGAAGAGTCACTATTGCACTCCCATTGACATACACAGTGCAAATAGCACTCGTGTCTGCTCCCAGCAAGTACACTGTATTGGACTGAAGAGGACATACTGTTCTTGTCAGTTTTCGAAGCAGAGTTGAACTAGATATGGCCCGTGTGTGTAGGAAGCACAGTTCTTTTGTTCTGAGCAAGCTCACTGTTTGGACCCCATTGGAAACACCGTAGAGTAGAAGAGTGCTCTTTTCTCTAAAGCAGAGTGTGTTTCTTCTAAGGCGAGCTAGCGTTTGTTTCCCAGTCCTAAATGGCGTTGTATCACATGCAGTTTGTAGTCCTACGAGCAAGAGTTGTTCTCTGGTAAGGAAAGTCACTATTGCGCTCTCATTGCCATACACAGTGCAAATAGCACTCGCGTCTGTTCCCAGCAACTACAGTGTATTGGACTGAAGAGGATCTACTGTTCTGGTCAGTTTCCTAAGCAGAGTTGAACTAGATATGGCCGGTGTGTGTAGGAAGCACAGTTATTATGTTCTGAGCAATCTCACTGTTCTGGCCCTATAGGAAACACAGTAGAATAGAAGAGTGCTCTTTTCTCTAAAGTAGAGTGTATTTCTTGTAAGGCGAGCTCGCATTTGTTTCCCAGTCCTAAATAGAATTGAGTCACAGGCAGTTTTTGGTCCTACGAGCAAGAGTTATTTTATGGTAGGAAGAGTCACTATTGAGCTCCAAATGCCATACACAGTGCAAATAGCACTTGCGTCTGTTCCCAGCAAGTACAGTGTATTGGAATGAATAGGAGCTACTGTTCTTGTCAGTTTCCTAAGCAGAGTTGAACTAGATATGGTCCATGTGTGTAGGAAGCACAGTTCTTTTGTTCTGAACAAGCTCACTGTTCGGACCCAATAAGAAACATAGTAGAGTAGAAGGTTACTCTTTTCTCAAAAGCAGAGTGTGTTTCTTGTAAGGCGAGCTAGCGTTTGTTTCCCAGTCCTAAATGGAGTTGAATCACATGCAGTTTCTGGTCCTACGAGCAAGAGTTGTTTTCTGGTAAGGAAAGTCACTATTGTGCTCCCATTGCCATACACAGTACAAATAGCACTCGCGTCTGTTCCCAGGAATTACAGTGTATCGGACTGAAGAGGAGCTACTGTTCTTGTCAGTTTCCTAAGCAGAGTTGAACTAGATATGGCCCGTGTGTGTAGGAAGCACAGTTCTTATGTTCTGAGCAAGCTCACTGTTCTGGCCCTATAGGAAACACAGTAGAGTAGATGAGTGCTCTTTAATCTAAAGCAGAGTGTGTTTCTTGTAAGGCGAGCTAGCGTTTGTTTCCTAGTCCTAAATGGAGTTGAATCACATGCAGTTTCTGATCCTACGAACAAGAGTTGTTTTCTGGTAAGGAAAGTCACATTGTGCTCCCATTGCCATACACAGTGCAAATAGCACTCGCGGCTGTTCCCAGCAAGTACAGTGTATTGGAGTGAAGAGGAGCTACTGTTCTTCTCAGTTTCCTAAGCAGAGATGAAGTAGATATGGCCCGTGTGTCTAGGAAGCACAGTTATTATGTTCTGAGCAAGCTCACTGTTCTGGCCCTATAGGAAACACAGTAGAGTAGAAGAGTGCTCATTTCTCTAAAGCAGAGTGTGTTTCTTGTAATGCGAGCTGGCGTTTGTTTCCCAGTCCTAAACGGAGTTGAGTCACAGGCAGTTTCTGGTCCTACGAACAAGGGTTGTTTTCTGGTAAGAATAATCACTATTGCGCTGCCATTGCCATACACAGGACAAATAGCACTGGCGTCTGTTCCCAGCAAGTACAGTGTATTGGACTGAAGAGGAGCTACTGTTCTTGTCAGTTTCCTAAGCAGAGTTGAACTAGATATGGCCCGTGTGTAGGAAGCACAGTTTTTTTGTTCTGAGCAAGCTCATTGTTCCCGCCCCATAGGAAACACAGTAGAGTAGAAGAGTGCTCTTTTCTCAAAAGCAGAGTGTGTTTCTTGTAAGGGGGGCTAGCGTTTGTTTCCCAGTCCTAAATGGAGTTGAATCACATGCAGTATCTGGTCCTACGAACAAGAGTTGTTTTCTGGTAAGAAGAGTCACTATTGCGCTCCCATTGCCATACACAGTGCAAATAGCACTCCTGTCTGTTCCCAGCAAGTACAGTGTATTGGACTGAAGAGGATCTACTGTTCTTGTCAGGTTCCTAAGCAGACTTGAAATAGATATGGCCCGTGTGTGTAGAAAGCACAGTTCTTATGTTCTGAGCAAGCTCACTGTTCTGGCCCTATAGGAAAAACAGTAGAGTTGAAGAGTGCTTTTTCTCTAGAGTAGAGTGTATTTCTTGTAAGGCGAGCTTGCATTTGTTTCCCAGTCCTAAATAGAGTTGAGTCACAGTCAGTTTTTGGTTCTATGAGCAAGAGTTGTTTTCTGGTAAGAAGAGTCACTATTGCGCTCCAAATGCCATACACACTGCAAATAGCACTCGCGTCTGTTCCCAGCAAGTACAGTTATCGGACTGAAGAGGAGCTACTGTTCTTGTCAGTTTCCTAAGCAGAGTTGAACTAGATATGGCCCGTGTGTGTAGGAAGCACAGTTCTTATGTTCTGAGCAAGCTCACTGTCCTGGCACTACAGGAAACACAGTAGAGTAGATGAGTGCTCTTTTCTCTAAAGCAGAGTGTGTTTCTTGTAGGGCAAGCTATCGTTTGTTTCCCAGTCCTAAATGGAGTTGAATCACATGCAGTTTCTGGTCCTACGAACAAGAGTTGTTTTCTGGTAATGAAAGTCACATTGTGCTCCCATTGCCATACACAGTGCAAATAGCACTCGCGTCTGTTCCCAGCAAGTACAGTGTATTGAAGTGAAGAGGAGCTACTGTTCTTCTCAGTTTCCTAAGCAGAGTTGAACTAGATATGGTCCATGTGTGTAGGAAGCACAGTTCTTTTGTTCTGAGCAAGCTCACTGTTCGGACACCATAGGAAACACAGTAGAATAGAAGAGTGCTCTTTTCTCAAAAGCAGAGTGTGTTTCTTGTAAGGCGAGCTAGCGTTTGTTTCCCAGTCCTAAATGGAGATGAATCACATGCAGTTTCTGGTCCTACGAACAAGAGTTGTTTTCTGGTAAGGAAAGTCACATTGTCCTCCCATTGCCATACACAGTGCAAATAGCACTCGCGTCTGTTCCCAGCAAATACAGTGTATTGCAGTGAATAGGTGCTACAATTCTTGTCAGTTTCCTATACAGAGTTGAACTAGATATTATCCGTGTGTGTAGGAAGCACAGTTCTTTTGTTCTTAGCAAGCTCACTGTTGGGACCCTATAGGAAAAACAGTAGAGTAGAAGAGTGCTCTTTTCTCTAAAGCAAAGTGTGTTTCTTGTAAGGCGAGCTAGCGTTTGTTTCCCAGTCCTAAATGGAGTTGAATCCCATGCAGTTTCTGGTCCTAAGAGCAAGAGTTGTTTTCTGGTAAGGACAGTCACTATTGTGCTCCCATTGCCATACACAGTGCAAATAGAACTCGCGTCTGTTCCCAGCATGTACAGTGTATTGGAGTGAAGAGGAGCTACTGTTCTTCTCAGTTTCCTAAGCAGAGTTGAACTAGATATGTCCCGTGTGTCTAGGAAGCACAGTTATTATGTTCTGAGCAAGCTCAATGTTCTGGCCCTATAGAAAACACAGTAGAGTAGAAGAGTGCTCTTTTCTCTAAAGCAGAGTGTGTTTCTTGTAAGGCGAGCTCGCGTTTGTTTCCCAGTCCTAAATGGAGTTGAGTCACAGGCAGTTTTTGGTACTACCAGTAAGAGTTGTTTTCTGGTAAGGAAAGTCACATTGTGCTCCCATTGCCATACACAGTGCAAATAGCACTCGCGTCTGATCCCAACAAATACAGTGTATTGCACTGAATAGGTGCTACTGTTCTTGTCAGTTTCTTAAGCAGAGTTGAACTAGATATGGCCCGTGTGTGTAGGAAGTACAGTTCATATGTTCTGAGCAAGCTCACTGTTCTGGCCCTATAGGAAACACAGTAGAGTAGATTTGTGCTCTTTTATCTAAAGCAGAGTGTGTTTCTTGTAAGGCGAGGTAGCGTTTGTTTCCTAGTCCTAAATGGAGTTGAATCACATGCAGTTTCTGGTCCTACGAACAAGAGTTGTTTTCTGGTAAGGAAAGTCACATTGTGCTCCCATTGCCATACACAGTGCAAATAGCACTCGCGTCTGTTCCCAGCAAGTACAGTGTATTGAAGTGAAGAGGAGCTACTGTTCTTCTCAGTTTCCTAAGCAGAGTTGAACTAGATATGGCCCATGTGTCTAGGAAGCACAGTTATTATGTTCTGAGCAAACTCACTGTTTTTGGGCCCCATGGGAAACACAGTAGAGTAGATGAGTGCTCTTTTATCTAAAGCAGAGTGTGTTTCTTGTAAGGCGAGCTAGCGTTTGTTTCCTAGTCCTAAATGGAGTTGAATCACAGGCAGTTTCTGGTCCTACGAACAAGAGTTGTTTTCTGGTAAGGAAAGTCACATTGTGCTCCCATTGCCATACACAGTGCAAATAGCCCTCGCGTCTGTTCCCAGCAAGTACAGTGTATTGAAGTGAAGAGGAGCTACTGTTCTTCTCAGTTTCCTAAGCAGAGTTGAACTAGATATGGCCCATGTGTCTAGGAAGCACAGTTATTATGTTCTGAGCAAACTCACTGTTTTTGGGCCCCATGGGAAACACAGTAGAGTAGATGAGTGCTCTTTTATCTAAAGCAGAGTGTGTTTCTTGTAAGGCGAGCTAGCGTTTGTTTCCTAGTCCTAAATGGAGTTGAATCACAGGCAGTTTCTGGTCCTACGAACAAGAGTTGTTTTCTGGTAAGGAAAGTCACATTGTGCTCCCATTGCCATACACAGTGCAAATAGCCCTCGCGTCTGTTCCCAGCAAGTACAGTGTATTGAAGTGAAGAGGAGCTACTGTTCTTCTCAGTTTCCTAAGAAGAGTTGAACTAGATATGGCCCATGTGTCTAGGAAGCACAGTTATTATGTTCTGAGCAAGCTCACTGTTTTTGGGCCCAATAGGAAACACAGTAGAGTAGAAGAGTGCTTTTTCCTCTAAAGAAGACTGTGTTTCTTGTAAGGCGAGCTAGCGTTTGTTTCCCAGTCCTAAATGGAGTTGAATCACATGCAGTTTCTGGTCCTACGAGCATGAGTTGTTTTATGGTAAGAATAGACACTATTGCGCTCCCATTGCCATACACAGGACCAATAGCACATGCGTCTGTTCCCAGCAAGTACAGTGTATTGGACTGAATAGGATCTACTGTTCTTGTCAGGTTCCTAAGCAGAATTGAACTAGATATGGCCGGGTGTGTAGGAAGCACAGTTCTTTTGTTCTGAGCAAGCTCACTGTTCGGACCCCATAGGAAACACAGTAGAGTAGAAGAGTGCTCCCTTCTCAAAAGCAAAGTGTGTTTCTTGTAAGGCGAGCTAGCGTTTGTTTCCCAGTCCTAAATGGAGTTGAATCACATGCAGTTTCTGGTCCTACGAGCAAGAGTTGTTTTCTGGTAAGGAAAGTCACTATTGCGCTCCCATTGCCATACACAGTACAAATAGCACTCGCGTCTGTTCCCAGGAATTACAGTGTATCGGACTGAAGAGGAGCTACTGTTCTTGTCAGTTTCCTAAGCAGAGTTGAACTAGATATGGCCCGTGTGTGTAGGAAGCACAGTTCTTATGTTCTGAGCAAGATCACTCTTCTGGCCCTATAGGAAACACAGTAGAGTAGATGAGTGCTCTTTTATCTAAAGCAGAGTGTGTTTCTGGTAACGCGAGCTAGCTTTTGTTTCCCAGTCCTAAATGGAGTTGAATCCCATGCAGTTTCTGGTCCTAAGAGCAAGAGTTGTTTTCTGGTAAGAAGAGTCACTATTATGCTCCAAATGCCATACACAGTGCAAATAGCACTCGCGTCTGTTCCCAGCAAGTAGAGTGTATTGGACTGAATAGGAGCTACTGTTCTTGTCAGTTTCCTAAGCAGAGTTGAACTAGATATGGCACGTGTGTATGGAGCACAGTTCTTTTGTTCTGAGCAAGCTCACTGTTCTGGACCTATAGGAAACACAGTAGAGTAGAAGAGTGCTCTTTTCTCTAAAGCAGAGTGTGTTTCTTGTAAGGCGAACTAGCGTTTGTTTCCCAGTCCTAAATGGAGTTGAATCACATGCAGTTTCTGTTCCTACGAGCAAGAGTTGTTTTCTGGTAAGGAAAGTCACTATTGCGCTCCCATTGCCATACACAGTACAAATAGCACTCGCGTCTGTTCCCAGGAAGTACAGTGTATCGGACTGAAGAGGAGCTACTGTTCTTGTCAGTTTCCTAAGCAGAGTTGAACTAGATATGACCGGTGTGTGTAGGAACCACAGTTCTTATGTTCTGAGCAAGATCACTGTTCTGGCCCTATAGGAAACACAGTAGAGTAGATGAGGGCTCTTTTATCTAAAGCAGAGTGTGTTTCTTGTAAGGCAAGCTAGCGTTTGTTTGCTAGTCCTAAATGGAGTTGAATCACATGCAGTTTCTGGTCCTACGAACAAGAGTTGTTTTCTGGTAAGGAAAGTCACATTGTGTTCCCATTGCCATACACAGTGCAAATAGCACTCGCGTCTGTTCCCAGCAAATACAGTGTATTGCACTGAATAGGTGCTACTGTTCTTGTCAGTTTCCTATGCAGAGTTGAACTAGATATGGCCCGTGTGTGTAGGAAGTACAGTTCATATGTTCTGAGCAAGCTCACTGTTCTGGCCCTATAGGAAACACAGTAGAGTAGAAGAGTGCTCTTTTCTCTAAAGCAGAGTGTGTTTCTTGTAAGGCGAGCTATCGTTTGTTTCGTAGACCTAAATGGAGTTGAAACCCATGCAGTTTCTGGTACTACGATCAAGAGTTGTTTTCTGGTAAGAAGAGTCACTATTGCGGTGCCATTGCCATACACAGGACAAATAGCACTGGCGTCTGATCGCAGCAAGTACAGTGTATTGGACTGAAGAGGATCTACTGTTCTTGTCAGGTTCCTAAGCAGAATAGAACTAGATATGGCCCGTGTGTCTAGGAAGCACAGTTCATTTGATCTGAGCAAGCTCACTGTTCTGGCCCTATAGGAAACACAGTAGAGTAGAAGAGTGCTCTTTTCTCTAAAGCAGAGTGTGTTACTTGTAAGGCGAGCTAGCATTTGTTTCCCAGTCCTAAATGGCGTTGAATCACATGCAGTTTCTGGTCCTACGAGCAAGAGTTGTTTTCTGGTAAGGAAAGTCACTATTGCGTTCTCATTGCCATACACAGTGCAAATAGCACTCTCGTCTGTTCCCAGCAAGTGCAGTGTATTGGACTGAAGAGGAGCTACTGTTCTTGTCAGTTTCCTAAGCAGAGTTGAACTACATATGGTCCGTGTGTGTAGGAAGCACAGTTCTTTTGTTCTGAGCAAGCTCACTGTTTGGACCCCATAGGAAACACAGTAGAGTAGAAGAGTTCTATTTTCTCAAAAGCAGAGTGTATTTCTTGTAAGGAGAGCTACCGTTTGTTTCCCATTCCTAAATGGAGTTGAATCACATGCAGTTTCTGGTCCTATGAGCAAGAGTTGTTTTCTGTTAAGGAAAGTCACCATTGTGCTCCCATTGCCATACACAGTGCAAATAGCACTCACATCTGTTCCCAGCAAGTACAGTGTATTGGACTGAAGAGGAGCTACTGTTCTTGTCAGTTTCCTAAGCAGAGTTGAACTAGATATGGTCCGTGTGTGTAGGAAGCACAGTTCTTTTGTTCTGAGCAAGATCACTGTTTGGACCCCATAGGAAACACAGTAGAGTAGAAGATTGCTCTTTCCTCTAAAGCAGAGTGTGTTTCTTGTAAGGCGAGCTAGCATTTGTATCCCAGTCCTAAATGGAGTTGAATCACATGCAGTTTCTGGTCCTATGAGCATGAGTTGTTTTATGGTAAGAATAGTCACTATTGCGCTCCCATTGATATACACAGGACCAATAGCACATGCGTCTGTTTCCAGCAAGTACACTCTATTGGACTGAATAGGATCTACTGTTCTTGTCAGGTTCCTAAGCAGAATTGAACTAGATATGGCCGTGTGTGTAGGAAGCACAGTTCTTTTGTTCTGAACAAGCTCACTGTTCGAACCCCATAAGAAACACAGTAGAGTAGAAGAGTGCTCTTTTCTCAAAAGCAGAGTGTGTTTCTTGTAAGTCGAGCCTGCGTTTGTTTCCCAGTCCTAAATGGAGTTGAATCACATGCAGTTTCTGGTCCTAAGAGCAAGAGTTGTTTTCTGGTAAGGAAAGTCACTATTGCGCTCCCATTGCCATACACAGTACAAATAGCACTCGCGTCTGTTCCCAGGAATTACAGTGTATCGGACTGAAGAGGAGCTACTGTTCTTGTCAGTTTCCTAAGTAGAGTTGAACTAGATATGGTCCGTGTGTGTAGGAAGCACAGTTCTTATGTTCTGAGCAAGCTCACTGTTCTGGCCCTATAGGAAACACAGTAGAGTAGATGAGTGCTCTTTTATCTAAAGCAGAGTGTGTTTCTTGTAAGGCGAGCTAGCGTTTGTTTCCTAGTCCTAAATGGAGTTGACACATGCAGTTTCTGTTCCTACAAACAAGAGTTGTTTTCTGGTAAGGAAAGCCACATTGTGCTCCCATTGCCATACACAGTGCAAATAGCACTCACATCTGTTCCCAGGAAATACAGTGTATTGCCCTGAATAGGTGCTACTGTTCTTGTCAGTTTCCTATGCAGAGTTGAACTAGATATTATCCGTGTGTGTAGGAAGCACAGTTCTTTTGTTCTGAGCAAGCTCACTGTTTGGACCCTATAGGAAACACAGTAGAGTAGAAGAGTGCTCTTTTCTCTAAAGCAGAGTGTGTTTCATTTAAGGTGAGCTAGCGTTTGTTTCATAGTCCTAAATGGAGTTGAAACCCATGCAGTTTCTGGTACTACGAGCAAGAATTGTTTTCTGGTAAGAAGAGTCACTATTGCGCTTCCATTGCCATACACAGGACAAATAGCACTGGCGTCTGATCGCAGCAAGTACAGTGTATTGGACTGAAGAGGATCTACTGTTCTTGTCAGGTTCCTAAGCAGAAATGAACTAGTAATGGCCGTGTGTGTAGGAAGCACAGTTCTCTTGTTCTGAGCAAGCTCACTGTTCGGACCCCATTGGAAACACAGTAGAGGAGAAGAGTGCTCTTTTCTCAAAAGCAGAGTGTGTTTTTTGTAAGGCAAGCTAGCGTTTGTTTCCCAGTCATAAATGGAGTTGAATCACATGCAGTTTCAGGTCCTATGAGCAAGAGATGTTTTCTGGTAAGAAAAGTCACTATTGCGCTCTTATTGCCATACACAATGCAAATAGCACTCGCGTCTGTTCCCAGGAATTACAGTGTATCGGACTGAAGAGGAGCTACTGTTCTTGTCAGTTTCCTAAGCAGAGTTGAACTAGATATGGTCCATGTGTGTAGGAAGGACAGTTCTTTTGTTCTGAGCAAGCTCACTCTTCGGACCCCATAGGAAACACAGTAGAATAGAAGAGTGCTCTTTTCTCAAAAGCAGAGTGTGTTTCTTGTAAGGCGAGCTAGCGTTTGTTTCCCAGTCCTAAATGGAGTTGAATCACATGCAGTTTCTGATCCTACGAGCAAGAGTTGTTTTCTGGTATGGAAAGTCACTTTTGTGCTCCCATTGCCATACACAGTGCAAATAGCACTCCCGTCTGTTCCCAGAAATTACAGTGTATTGGACTGAAGAGCAGCTACTGTTCTTGTCAGTTTCCTAAGCAGAGTTGAACTAGATATGGCCCGTGTGTCTGGGAAGCACAGTTCATTTGATCTGAGCAAGCTCACTGTTCTGGCCCAATAAGAAACACAGTAGAGTAGAAGAGTGCTCTTTTCGCAAAAGCAGAGTGTGTTGTTGTAAGGCGAGCTGGCATTTATTTCCCAGTCCTAAATGTCGTTGAATCACATGCAGTTTGTGGTCCTACGAGCAAGAGTTGTTTTCTGGTAAGGAAAGTCACTATTGCGTTCTCATTGCCATACACAGTGCAAATAGCACTCGCGTCTGTTCCCAGCAAGTACAGTGTATTGGACTGAAGAGGAGCTACTGTTCTTGTCAGTTTCCTAAGCAGAGTTGAACTACATATGGTCCGTGTGTGTGGGAAGCACAGTTCTTTTGTTCTGAGCAAGCTCACTGTTTGGACCACATAGGAAACACAGTAGAGTAGAAGAGTGCTCTTTTCTCTAAAGCAGAGTGTGTTACTTGTAAGGCGAGCTAGCTTTTGTTTGCCAGTCCTAAATGGAGTTGAATCCCATGCAGTTTCTGGTCCTAAGAGCAAGAGTTGTTTTCTGGTAAGGAAAGTCACTATTGTGCTCCCATTGCCATACAAAGTGCAAATAGCACTCGCGTCTGTTCCCAGCAAGTACAGTGTATTGGAGTGAAGAGGAGCTACTGTTCTTCTCAGTTTCCTAAGCAGAGTTGAACTAGATATGGCCCGTGTGTCTAGGAAGCACAGTTATTATGTTCTCAGCAAGCTCACTGTTCTGGCCCTATAGGAAACACAGTAGATTAGAAGAGTGCTCTTTTCTCTAAAGCAGAGTGTGTTTTTTGGAAGGTGAGCTAGCGTTTGTTTCCCAGTCATAAATGGAGTTGAGTCACAGGCAGTTTTTGTTCCTACGAGCAAGTGTTGTTTTCTGGTAAGAAGAGTCACTATTGTGCTCCAAATTCCATACACAGTGCAAATAGCACTCGCGTCTGTTCCCAGCAAGTACAGTGTATTGGACTGAATAGGAGATACTGTTCTTGTCAGTTTCCTAAGCAGAGTTGAACTAGATCTGGTCCATGTGTGTAGGAAGCACAGTTCTTTTGTTCTGAGCAAGCTCACTGTTTGGACCCCATAGGAAACACAGTAGAGTAGAAGAGTGCTCTTTTCTCAAAAGCAGAGTGTATTTCTTGTAAGGCGAGCTAGCGTTGGTTTCCTAGTCCAAAATGGAGTTGAATCCCATGCAGTTTATGGTCCTACGAGCAAGAGTTGTTTTCTGGTAAGGAAAGTCACTATTGCGCTCCCATTGCCGTACATAGTGCAAATAGCACTCGGTCCGTTCCCAGCAAGTACAGTGTATCGGACTGAAGAGGAGCTACTGTTCTTGTCAGTTTCCTAAGCAGAGTTGAACTAGATATGGCCCGTGTGAAGGAAGCACAGTTCTTTTGTTCTGATCAAGCTCACTTTTCTGGCCCTATAAGAAAAACAGAAGAATAGAAGAGTGCTCTTTTCTCAAAAGCAGAGTGTTTTTCTTAAGGCAAGCTAGCGTTTGTTTCCCAGTCCTAAATGGAGTTGAATCACATTCATTTTCTGGTCCTAGGAGCAAGAGTTGTTTTCTGGTAAGAAGAGTCAATATTGCGCTCCCATTGTCATACACAGGGCAAATAGTACTGGCGACTGTTCCCAGCATGTACAGTGTATTGGACTGAAGAGGATCTACTGTTCTTGTCAGTTTGCTAACCAGAATTGAATAGGTATGGCCCCTGTGTGCAGGAAGCACACTTCTTTTGTTCTGAGGAAGCTCACTGTTCTGGCCCTATAGGAAACACAGTATAGTAGAAGAGTGCTCTTTTCTCAAAAGCAGAGTGTTTTTCTTGTAAGGCGATCTAGCGTTTCTTTCCCAGTCCTAAATGGAGTTGAGACACATGCAGTTTTTGGTCCTACGAGCAAGAGTTTTTTTCTGGTAAGAAGAGTCACTATTGCATTCGATTGCCATACACAGTGCAAATAGCACTTGCATCTGTTCCCAGCAAGTACAGTGTATTAGACTGAAGAGGATCTACTGTTCATGTCAGTTTCATAAGCAGAGTTGAACTAGATATGGTCCGTGTGTGTAGGAAGCACAGTTCATTTGTTCTGAGCAAGTTCACTGTTCTGGCCTTATAGGAAACACTGTAGAGTAGAAGAGTGCTCTTTTCTCTAAAGCAGAGTTTGTTTCTTGTAAGGCAAGGTAGCGTTTGTTTCCCAGTCCTAAATGGAGTTGAATCACATGCAGTTATTGGTCCTATGAGCAAGAGTTGTTTTATGGTAAGAAGAGTCACTATTGCACTGCCATTGCCATACACAGGACAAATAGCACTGGCGTCTGTTCCGAGCAAGTACAGTGTATTGAACTGAAGAGGATCTACTGTTCTTGTCAGGTTCCTAAGCAGAATTGAACTAGATATGGCCATGTGTGTAGGAAGCACAGTTCTTTTGTTCTGAGCAAGCTCACTGTTCGGACCCCATAGGAAACACAGTAGAGTAGAAGGGTGCTCTTTTCTCAAAAGCAGAGTGTGTTTCTTGTAAGGCAAGCTAGCGTTTGTTTCCCAGTTCTAAATGGAGTTGAATCACATGCAGTTTCTGGTCCTACGAGCAAGAGTTGTTTTCTGGTAAGGAAAGTCACTATTGCATTCCCATTGCCATACACAGTGCAAATAGCACTCGCGTCTGTTCCCAGCAAGTACAGTGTATCAGACTGAAGAGGAGCTACTGTTCTTGTCAGTTTCCTAAGCAGAGTTGAACTAGATATGGCCCGTGTGTGTAGGAAGCATAGTTCTTATGTTCTGAGCAAGCTCACTGTTCTGGCCTTATAGGAAACACAGTAGAGTATTGAGTGCTCTTTTCTCTAAAGCAGAGTGTGTTTCTTGTAAGGCGAGCTATCGTTTGTTTCCCAGTCTTAAATGGAGTTGAATCACATGCAGTTTCTGGTCCTACGAACAAGAGTTGTTTTCTGCTAAGGAAAGTAACATTGTGCTCACATTGCCATACACAGTGCAAATAGCACTCGTGTCTGTTCCCAGCAAGTACAGTGTATTGGACTGAAGAGGATCTACTGTTCTTGTCAGGTTCTTAAGCAGAGTTGAAATAGATATGGCCCGTGTGTGTAGGAAGCACAGTTCTTTTGTTCTGAGCAAGCTCACTCTTTGGACGCCATAGGAAACACAGTGGAGTAGAAGAGTGCTCTTTTTTCTAAAGCAGAGTGTGTTTCTTGTAATGCGAGCTAGCGTTTGTTTCCCAGTCCTAAATGGAGTGGAATCACATGCAGTTTCAGTTCCTATGAGCAAGAGTTGTTTTATGGTAAGAATAGTCACTATTGCGCTGCCATTGCCATACACAGGACAAATAGCACTGGCGTCTATTCCAAGCAAGTACAGTGTATTGGACTGAAAAAGATCAAATGTTCTTGTCATGTTCCTAAGCAGA
Source organism: Peromyscus eremicus (assembly GCF_949786415.1). NCBI lineage: Eukaryota > Metazoa > Chordata > Mammalia > Rodentia > Cricetidae > Peromyscus > Peromyscus eremicus. Next base: position 303,809 of record NW_026734378.1, on the reverse strand, counting down.
ATTGAACTAGATATGGCCGTGTGTGTAGGAAGCACAGTTCTTTTGTTCTGAGCAAGCTCACTGTTCTGGCCCTCTAGGAAACACAGTAGAGTAGATGAGTGCACTTTTCTCTAAAGCAGAGTGTGTTTCTTGTAAGGCGAGCTAGCGTTTGTTTCCCAGTCCTAAAAGGAGTTGAATCACATGCAGTTTCTGGTCCTACAAACAAGAGTTGTTTTCTGGTAAGGAAAGTCACTGTTGCGCTCCCATTGCCATACACAGTGCAAATAGCACTCGCGTCTGTTCCCAGCAAGTACAGTGTATTGGACTGAAGAGGAGCTACTGTTCTTCTCAGTTTCCTATGCAGAGTTGAACTAGATATTATCTGTGTGTGTAGGAAGCCCAGTTCATTTGATCTGAGCAAGCTCACTGTTCTTGCCCTTTAGGAAACACAGTAGAGTAGAAGAGTGCTCTTTTCGCAAAAGCAGAGTGTGTTTTTGTAAGGCGAGCTAGCATTTGTTTCCCAGTCCTAAATGGCGTTGAATCACATGCAGTTTCGATTCCTACGAGCAAGAGTTGTTTTCTGGTAAGGAAAGTCACTATTGCGTTCTCATTGCCATACACAGTGCAAAAGCACTGGCGTCTGATCGCAGCAAGTACAGTGTATTGGAGTGAAGAGGAGCTACTGTTCTTCTCAGTTTCCTAAGCAGAATTGAACTAGATATGGCCGTGTGTGTAGGAAGCACAGTTCTTTTGTTCTGAGCAAGCTCACTGTTTGGACCCCATAGGAAACACAGTAGAGTAGAAGAGTGCTCTTTTCTCTAAAGCAGAGTGTGTTTCTTGTAAGGCGAGCTAGCATTTGTTTCCCAGTCCTAAATGGAGTTGAATCACATGCAGTTTCTGGTCCTATGAGCAAGAGTTGTTTTCTGGTAAGGAAAGTCACTATTGTGCTCCCATTGCCATACACAGTGCAAATAGCACTCGCGTCTGTTCCCAGCAAGTACAGTGTATTGGAGTGAAGAGGAGCTACTGTTCTTCTCAGTTTCCTAAGCAGAGTTGAACTAGATATGGCCCATGTGTCTAGGAAGCACAGTTATTATGTTCTGAGCAAACACACTGTTTGGACCCCATAGGAAACACAGTAGAGTAGAAGAGTGCTCTTTCCTCTAAAGCAGAGTGTGTTTCTTGTAAGGCAAGCTAGCGTTTGTATCCCAGTCCTAAATGGAGTAGAATCACATGCAGTTTCTGGTCCTACGAGCATGAATTGTTTTATGGTAAGAATAGTCACCATTATGCTCCCATTGCCATACACAGGACCAATAGCACATGCGTCTGTTCCCAGCAAGTACAGTGTATTGGACTGAATAGGATCTACTGTTCTTGTCAGGTTCCTAAGCAGAATTGAAGTAGATATGGCCGTGTGTGTAGGAAGCACAGTTCTTTTGTTTTGAGCAAGCTCATTGTTCGGACCCCATAAGACACAGTAGAGTAGAAGAGTGCTCTTTTCTCAAAAGCAGAGTGTGTTTCTTGTAAGGCGAGCTAGCGTTTGTTTCCCAGTCCTAAATGGAGTTAAATCACATGCAGTTTCTGGTCCTACGAGCAAGAGTTGTTTTCTGGTAAGGAAAGTCACTATTGCGCTCCCATTGCCATACACAGTACAAATAGCACTCGCGTCTGTTCCCAGGAATTACAGTGTATCGGACTGAAGAGGAGCTACTGTTCTTGTCAGTTTCCTAAGCAGAGCTGAACTAGATATGGCCCGTGTGTGTAGGAAGCACAGTTCTTATGTTCTGAGCAAGCTCACTGTTCTGGCCCTATAGGAAACACAGTAGAGGATAAGAGTGCTCTTTTCTCAAAAGCAGAGTGTGTTTTTTGTAAGGCGAGCTAGCGTTTGTTTCCCAGTCCTAAATGGAGTTGAATCACATGCAGTTTCAGGTGCTACGAGCAAGAGATGTTTTCTGGTAAGGAAAGTCACTATTGCGCTCTTATTGCCATACACAGTGCAAATAGCACTCGCGTCTGTTCCCAGGAATTACAGTGTATCGGACTGACGAGGAGCTACTGTTCTTGTCAGTTTCCTAAGCAGAGTTGAACTAGATATGGTCCATGTGTGTAGGAAGCACAGTTCTTTTGTTCTGAGCAAGCTCACTGTTCGGACCCCATAGGAAACACAGTAGAATAGAAGAGTGCTCTTTTCTCAAAAGCAGAGTGTGTTTCTTGTAAGGCGAGCTAGCGTTTGTTTCCCAGTCCTAAATGGAGTTGAATCACATGCAGTTTCTGGTCCTACGAACAAGAGTTGTTTTCTGGTAAGGAAAGTCACATTGTGCTCCCATTGCCATACACAGTGCAAATAGCAGTCGCGTCTGTTCCCAGCAAATACAGTGTATTGCACTGAATGGGTGCTACTGTTCTTGTCAGTTTCCTATGCAGAGTTGAACTACATATTATCCGTGTGTGTAGGAAGCACATTTCTTTTGTTCTGAGCAAGCACACTGTTTGGACCCTATAGGAAAAACAGTAGAGTAGAAGAGTGCTCTTTTCTCTAAAGCAGAGTGTGTTTCTTGTACGGCAAGCTAGCCTTTGTTTCCCAGTCCTAAATGGAGTTGAATCCCATGCAGTTTCTGGTCCTAAGAGCAAGAGTTGTTTTCTGGTAAGGAAAGTCACTATAGCGCTCCCATTGCCATACACAGTGGAAATAGCACTCACGTCTGTTCCCAGCAAGTACAGTGTATTGGACTGAAGAGGAGCTACTGTTCTTGTCAGTTTCCTAAGGAGAGTTGAACTAGATATGGTCCGTGTGTGTAGGAAGCACAGTTCTTTTGTTCTGAGCAAGCTCACTGTTTGGACCCCATAGGAAACACAGTAGAGTAGAAGAGTGCTCTTTTATCTAAAGCAGAGTGTGTTTCTTGTAAGGCGAGCTAGCCTTTGTTTCCCAGTCCTAAATGGAGTGGAACCACATGCAGTTTCTGGTCCTAAGAGCAAGAGTTGTTTTCTGGTAAGGACAGTCACTATTGTGCTCCCATTGCCATACACAGTGCAAATAGAACTCGCGTCTGTTCCCAGCATGTACAGTGTATTGGAGTGAAGAGGAGCTACTGTTCTTCTCAGTTTCCTAAGCAGAGTTGAACTAGATATGTCCCGTGTGTCTAGGAAGCACAGTTATTATGTTCTGAGCAAGCTCAATGTTCTGGCCCTATAGAAAACACAGTAGAGTAGAAGAGTGCTCTTTTCTCTAAAGCAGAGTGTGTTTCTTGTAAGGCGAGCTCGCGTTTGTTTCCCAGTCCTAAATGGAGTTGAGTCACAGGCAGTTTTTGGTACTACCAGTAAGAGTTGTTTTCTGGTAAGGAAAGTCACATTGTGCTCCCATTGCCATACACAGTGCAAATAGCACTCGCGTCTGATCCCAACAAATACAGTGTATTGCACTGAATAGGTGCTACTGTTCTTGTCAGTTTCTTAAGCAGAGTTGAACTAGATATGGCCCGTGTGTGTAGGAAGTACAGTTCATATGTTCTGAGCAAGCTCACTGTTCTGGCCCTATAGGAAACACAGTAGAGTAGATGAGTGCTCTTTTATCTAAAGCAGAGTGTGTTTCTTGTAAGGCGAGGTAGCGTTTGTTTCCTAGTCCTAAATGGAGTTGAATCACATGCAGTTTCTGGTCCTACGAACAAGAGTTGTTTTCTGGTAAGGAAAGTCACATTGTGCTCCCATTGCCATACACAGTGCAAATAGCACTCGCGTCTGTTCCCAGCAAGTACAGTGTATTGAAGTGAAGAGGAGCTACTGTTCTTCTCAGTTTCCTAAGCAGAGTTGAACTAGATATGGCCCATGTG